>NC_060273.1:22765232-22827423 GCF_021613505.1 Equus quagga | reverse complement strand
GCGCGCCGCGTCCTCCAGGCGCCGCAGCAGGCGCGGCGCGCGCGGGTTCAGCTCAGCCTGGCGGCGGCGCACCACATCGAGCAGCGGCGGCAGGGCGGCCAGCGCCGCCGCGTCCAGCCGCAGGCGCTCGGGCGCGGGCAGGCCCGCGTGGCCCGGGGCCGGGGCGCTCAGGCCGGCCACCGGCAGCCGCGGGGGCGAGAAGCCGGGCAGCCCGAAGGGGTCTCCCTGGTGCTGCACCTGCGGAGACACGGCAGTCAGTGGGGTTCGCGGAGGCGCTACGGGCAAACTCGCCACTGCGAACTGAGCCCTCCACCCCTCTCCTGGGGCCTCAGTTTCCCATCGTTCCTCCCAACAGAGCTGCTGTGTTTGAGATAATACAAAACAACAACAAACGTGGCCTTTACACCAGTGCCTTTGTCTCCTCATCTCTAAAACGGAGGGGGACCGGCCCCGTGGCCGAGTGGTTCAAGTTCCACGCGCGGCGCTTTGGCGCTTTGGCGCGCGGGGTTCACAGGTTCGGATCCCGGTGTAGACCTACTCCACCCTCAGCCACGCTGTGGCGGTGTCCCACATACAAAGAAGAGGAAGACTGGCACAGACGTTAGCTCAGCCAATCTTCCTCTCACACACAAAATAAATAAATAAAAATAAAATGGAGATAAAAGCAGTATCAACGTCATAAGGTAGTTATGAGCTCGTTAAAATGCTTAAGGCAGGTCCTGGCTCATTGGAAGGGCACAATAAATGTTAGCTCTTTTATTAATGCTATCTTACAGATCTGGGTGCAAATCTGTCTTCACCATTTACTAGCTCTGCAGTTTTGTGCAAAACCATTTCCCTTCTCTGAGCCTCAGTCTTCTCATCTGTAAAACGGGGGAACAGCTCTCTGTCCCGTCTTCCTACCAGGGATACCCTGAGACTCACGTAAGATAGGGCAAGGACTGAGTCTGTTGCACTCCCTGCCCTCATTCTCCCTCACCTCTGCACCTGTCTGGCACACAGCAGAGACTCAATGAATAACCGTCATATGAATGAATCAATGAAAGATAAAGGTGATTTGTAAATTGTAAAAATGCCATAACAATACCATTTATCCTTTGTTAAAATTTTGCCTCTGGTTCAGGCATTGTGCTTGCTGCTTTAAACACACTACAGTAGTCCCCCCTTATGGAGGGGAGTGGTGATAATTCCAAGACCTTCAGTGGATGCCTGCAACCATGGATAGTACCCAGCTCTATATATACCATGTTTTTTCCTATACATGCATACCTATGATAAAGTTCAATTAATAAATTAGGTACAGTAAGAGACTAACAACAATAACTAATAATATAAAAACAATGTACTGTAATAAAAGTTACAATATCTTAGCAGCCTCAGCACACGATTTTTTTTCTTTCCTTATTAAGTCTATAACTTTCACCTTTTCACTTAAAGGAAATGCTTTACAGCTTCTCCTGGTCATATCCAAACGGCCAGCATCACTACTCTTGTGCTTTGGGGCTATTATTAAGTAAAATAAGGGTTACTTGAACACAAGCACTGCGATGCCTCAACAGTCAATCTGATAACTGAGACGGCTACTAAGTGACTGAGGGGTGGGTAGTGTATAGTGTATTCACAAAGATGGATGGATAAAGGGATGTTCACGTCCTGGGCTGGACAGAGCAGGAGGGCACAAGATTTCACCACACTACTCAGAGTGGTGCATGATTTAAAATTTATGAAGTGTTTTTATTTCTGGAATTTTCCATTTAATATTTTTGGACTGTGGTTGACCAAAACCACGGAAAGTGAAACCGCAGATAAGGGAGGACTACCATATTCCTAATCTTCCCCAAAATGGATGTAATGATGATGAAGATTTTGTAAATGAGGATATTGGGGCTGAAGAGATAGCATGACTTGCCTCAGGTCATCCATCTAGGAAGGGGCAGAGCTGGAATTTGAACCAAAATTGGTAGGACTACAAAGCTAATTCTCTCTATTATCATACTATCCGTGTCATAATTGTTACATTATTATTTTTAATGCTATCATTACTGACCAAGGTCACAGCAAATTGGTAGGCCCACAGTCTGTCTAATTCAAAACTATACCCTCCCTCCACCACACCAGAATAATCTGGGGAAATACCTTCTTTCCTTGGGCAGGGTCCTCTGCCCAACTAGAGATGTTGACAGATCCCCCTCATCTGTAAAAGTCCCCTCTTAGGATAGAATTTTTGCCTCAGATCGAAACCCCTTCTTGCCCTGTCTGCACATCACAGGTAGAAGAGTTCACAGGTCATCTTGTTCAACTGCTTCCTTTTACAGATGGGGAGACCAAGGCCCATGGAGGTGAGGTAACAAGATCACATAGAACCTAGAACCTAGGTTTCCTGGTTTCCAGTCCAGAGTTCTCTTCACTCTCTCAGGTTCCGTCTGTCTTAAGGTACCAAGGAGGGAGCCTCCAAGCTGAGGAGAATGGAGGGGCATTTGGGGCACAGAGAGGGTCCTCCTCCAATTTGCTATGGGGCTAAGGGCAAGTTACCGATCCCTCTCCAGAGCCCCAATTTCAGCAGCTGGGAAACGGGACTGAGAAAATGGGTGGTCAAGAACCCCTGTAATCTGTACTTCCCCATTGCCCAGGCCCCTGGCACCCCTACCCCCATCCATACTCACATATTCCTGGAGCAGCTGCTCAGCATATTTGGTGAGGAGGCGGGCAAGGCTGTGTGTCTGATGGATCTTGGCCTCCAAGTGGGGAAGGGATGAGATTGAGGAGTCAGTCTGGGGGTCTTCTGGTGGGAAAAGGGGGAGGAATGAGGGCAGCCCTCCCTGACCAGTTTTTCCTTGACCACTTTTTCCAGCCTGGCTCCTCCTTCCCAAACCCAGAAGCTCTGCTTGGAATACTCCAACTTTTAGCCAGGGAGGCTCTGTACCATTCTACATGAGGGAAAATGAGGAACTAGACATTTGCCAAACGGCTGTTCTACTTGAAAAATATTTCCTGTCCCCAAACCGCTGTTGAAATCCTATTAAAGCCAAATCCAAATACTGCCTCCTCGGCGCAGACTCCAGATTCACCCTTCCCTTCAATTAACTTCTTCTTTCTACTCAAGGCCATTTGCTCATGCTTCCAAGGTTGTTCTTTTAAAGGCTGTTTTATCTGTGTGAATCTGCCTCGGCCTGGCAGCCCTTGAAGGGTAGGTCTCACCTATCTCTGAAGCTCAGTGATTATTGGTGGAGTTCAATATCATTGAAGCATAGAACTTCAAATAGGAATACGCCTTTAACCCCATTTTACAGGTTGGAAGACTGAAGTCCCATTCCCTCCCTGATGGCTCTTCTGTGCAAGGCGCCGGGCTGGGCACTGCGCAGCGTCAACGAATCAGCGACTGGCCTTCCCTAGCACAAGCTAGAAGGTGGCGTCCGGGGAGGACTACATTTCCCAAGAAGCCCAGCGCGCGCGCCCAGGGCATGCTGGGGAATGTAGTCCTGGTCGAGCAACTCCCTCCCCGCCCCCGACATGAGTTTCCCACCGCCGGTCCCTATCCTTAACAGCCTCGACTTTCGTTTCCTGTTGTCACCCACTCGCTCCTGTGGCCCAAAGACTTCCTCCCGTAACTCTACCCCTCCCTCACGGTCCCTAGCTCCGATTCTTTCCCAATACTCGGAGAGGATCCAGGCGTCCTGCCCCAGCCACGACCCCAATCCTCCCCCAGGGTGCACTCGAACCGGAGATCTAACTCCTGAGCCAAAGTCCCCCCTCTAAACTCTGGCGCTTGCCCCTTCCACAGCTCACCCGCTCGTTACCTGACACCTGGGCCCTGCTCTCCCCAACTCAGGTTGCTCCCTTCCCGGACTCGGGGGTGGCGGGGATCCAGACCCCAGCTTCCGGCCCTTATGACCCCTGCTGCACTCGGGCACTTGGCATCTGGCCCTTCAGCCCCTTACCCAGACTTCCCTCCCTCCGGCTCATGCTGGCACCTGGCTGATCCCGGTTGCCTTTACGCCCCCCCCCTCCGACGCGGGGAGAAGGGGGAAAGGGGTAGGGGCGTGGCCCGGGCGCAGCCAATCAGGGGCCAGACCCCAAACAATCCCCCTCCCCCCTGTCCCCCCCTCTTCCCCCCCCTTCCCCCGAGACCCAGGCGGGATTCCTTGGCCCTGAGCTCATCTCCCTGCCTGCGCGGCCTAGTCCGGAAAGAGACCTGAGGGGGGCGGCAGGTTGTCTACTGGTGGAGTCGGGACCTCCAGGTTGCGGGTGCCGGGACATGGGAGGCAGCCCTGCGTCCCGCCAGGAGGAGGAGGCTCAGGCTCCGACCTGGGGCAAGGATTGGCGCCCGGGCTGCTTTTGGGAGAAAACTGAGGGGATAGGAGCGGGCAAGACAGGAGTGTGCTGGCCATTCCTCTTGGCTGGGGGAGCAGGAAGAGCGGGGTGTGAGAGAGGCCACGATGGGGGCCCTCAGGCTTGGGCCACACCTGCCCAGATATCCACCTCCTGGCCCATTTCAGATTCTTTCTGCCCTCCTTCTCATTGTCCCATCTAGGAGGAAGACAGATACACCACCTCACCTCACCTTACCAGGCCCAGTAAGAGAACCCCTCTGAGGGGCTGGCCCCGTGGCCGAGTGGTTAAGTTCGCGCGCTCCGCTGCAGGCGGCCCAGTGTTTCGTTGGTTCGAATCCTGGGCGCGGACATGGCACTGCTCGTCAGACCACGCTGAGGCAGCGTCCCACATGGCACAACTAGAGGAACCCACAGCGAAGAATGCACAGCTATGTACCGGGGGGCTTTGGGAGAAAAAGGAAAAAATAAAATCTTTAAAAAAAAAAAAAAAAGAGAACCCCTCTGACACACCTGCTCCTACTGAAGGGTTAATGCATACAGACTTTCATTCTCACACAGGAACAAGCTTCAGATACAGGTACAGGGGGTCACACCTGCACATCAACTCCACTAACCTGGTGCAGACAAACGCCAAAAGGTCTGTACACACTTATGCCCACAAATGGTTCCCAAGCACCCACTCTGTCCTGGGCTCTGGGACCCAGAGATGATCCATACTTGGTCTCTGGCCCCCTGAGGCGCTCACAGTCTGATGTGGGAGACCATAGGCAACAGTAGGTAATGGGGTTTATGAGTGAAGGGACTGGGAAGGAGGCCTGTGTGTCTGTGAGGATATTGCCATGAGCAGGCCACTACCAGAATAAAGGAAGGAAGAGATTAACTGGCAGAGGGCACAGCACGTGCCACTGAAGCCAGACTGTTGGTAGGGGCTACAGTCACACACTTATTAACAGTGACTATTTGTTGGTTATTTACAATGTGCAAGGCACTGTTCTAAGAGCTGTATACATATTAACTCACTCCCATGTTATAGTTGGGGAAATAGAGATAAGCGACTTGTCCAAGGTTACTGGACAAGCTGAACTGGGATTCTACTCTGGCAGTTTGGCTCCAGAAATGCTGTCATAACCACCTTACTATACCTGAACCCCTCTGGACATAGTCACACCAAAACACACAGACACAATAGCCACATCCTTGAAACATATGCACACACAGCAACACAAATTTAGACATGTCATATCTGCTGGCAAACACAGCCTCAAAACCAATCAAGATACACTCATTCTAAGTAAACTTTTAATTAAAGGATAATATGCATAGGGAAAAGTGCACACATCCTAAGTGTACAGCTAGATAAATTTTCACAGAGTAAATATGCCCAGGGCCTCAGCACCAGATTAAGAAATAGAACAGGATGACCACTATCCTGACTTCTCATGCCGTAAATTAGTTTTATCTGATTTTGAACTTCATATAAACGGAATCATACAGTGCTTACTGTTGGATCTGACTTCTTTCACGAGACATGTCCCTGTGGTTGGGTGTAGCAGGGCATCATTCTCTTGCTGTGTCCATAGTGTGAACAAGCTATAGTTCATTTCCACTCTCCTGTTAATGGGTTGTTTCCAGTTTGAGGCTATTATGAATAGTGCTATGAACATTCCAGTACTCTTGGTGCTCATACCTACACGTTTCTGTTTCTGTTGGGTGTTGACGACCTGGGAGTGGAATTGCTGGATCATAGGGTCGGTGTATGTTCGTCTCCACTAGAAAACGGCCAGTTTTCCAAAGTGTCTCTGCCAATTTATACTCCCCCAGAAACAGGAGAAGTCCAGGCGCTCTGCTTCTTCCTCTGCTCTTGGTATGGTTCGTCATTCTCATTTTAGTCATTCTGGTAGGTGGAGACCCATTCACATTTGCAGAGTCTGGTATGTAATCGTCACTCAGTTAATAGATTGTTGAATGAATGGATGAAGGAATAGCCGGGCAGCGTAGAACCAGACACCCTGGCGAGGGTGGACACACACACACACATACACACAGCCTTTCAGGGACGCTCAGCAGCGTAGAATCAGACAGCCTGGCGAGGGTGGACACACACACACACACACACACACACACACATACACACAGCCTTTCAGGGACGCTCACGCGCAGCAGACCCACACCGGGACACAGACACCTCGCAACACCCCCTCCCCCGCCCCCCGGCGTCCACGTGGTCTGAACGCACCGCCTCAGCCCTGCTGCGCGCGTCCAGTCGCCGAGCTGCCCCCAACCTCCCTCTCGGCGGCGGGCGGGGGTCACTGCGAGTCCGGGCGCCCCGAGGGGGCGGGCCCGGTCGAGGCGGGGCCGGCCGGCTTCCAGTGTTGGGCTCCAGCCGCCGGTGCCGCCGGGCCGCTCCGGGGCCGGGCCGGGGCGGGGCGCGGCGGCAGGAAGCGGGGCGGAGACTCGCGGAGGCTTTGGGGAGCGAAGGAGGGCGCGGCCAATTCCCGGAGGGACGGCAGGCCCAGAGAGCGGAGCCCCGGCCTGGCGCCGAGCCTGAGCCCGCCGGACGGGAGGCGGCCTAGCCGCGGGCTCGGCCTCGGCCCCAGCTCCGCCAGCATGGCCGGCCGGACCGTGCGGGCCGAGACCCGGAGCCGGGCCAAGGATGACATCAAGAAGGTGATGGCGACCATCGAGAAGGTCCGGAGATGGTGAGCGCTGCCTCGGGGCCAGGGACGGGGCACGGCGGGGCCACTCCTCCCCTAAATGCGTCTACCCTCCTTTCGCCAGCTGTGGCCCCCAGTTGTTAGGTGTACCCCCCAGCTGCGTCCTGGATCTACGGGGCTCTGTCCCCTTTTTCCTGGCTACACCCTGGGGTGTACAAGGCGTGTTCCCTACCCGTGCCCTCCCGGAGCAGGAGCCCCCATATATGCCCCGCCCCCTAAAGCTTTGACACTCCTCCCGAAAGTATGCCCGGGATCTTCATTGCTATTGTCCCCAGCCCGACCCATAGCAGCGCTACCCATGTATACCCCAGGGGTCTGCAGAGCCATGGCCCCAAGCCATACCCTCTCTCTAAAGGCACCCCCATGTATGCCCTGTGGTCTGCAGGGCTATCTTTCTCCCTCTAACTATGCCCCTTTCCTCCTGCACTACCCACACCTCTGCTGGTATCCCCAGATGTGTCCAGCTGGGGGAGGGCTCTCTCTCAGGCCTCTCTGACCCGATCCCCTCATCCTCCCACAGGGAGAAGCGCTGGGTGACTGTGGGTGACACTTCCCTTCGTATCTTCAAGTGGGTGCCAGTGGTGGACCCCCAGGAGGAGGTGAGCAAGCTTCCCCACACCGGGCCCTGCATCTGTACAACCTCAGGCAAGCTCCTCCCCACCCTGGCCTCTACCTCCAGTCCCCACTCAGGCCTCAAATGCAGCAGCCCTGACAGATGTTAACAATTATTAGCAACTCTGCCTCTTCTCCCTTTTTCCTGCTCCAGACCCCCAAGTTCAAGACTTAACCCAGTGTGCACAACATCTGTCACCTCAGGCAGGGCCTTTTGCTTCTCTCTGCCTCACTTTCCTTAATTGTACATTGGGGGCTTTGCAAGTGCTAACTAAAAAGCCAGCTCTGACGGTTACCCTTTAACCCCCAGGAGCGACGGAGGGCAGGTGGCGGGGCAGAGAGATCTCGAGGCCGGGAGCGTCGGGGCAGGGGCGCCAGTCCCCGAGGGGGTGGCCCTCTCATCCTGCTCGATCTCAATGGTATGTAGGGATCCTGGAATTTGGGGGGCTGTGAGGATTGAGTGAGGGGACTGGGGGCTTCAGGCCCAACCATCTTTGTTTTTGCTCCCACAGATGAGAACAGTAACCAGAGTTTCCATTCGGAAGGCTCCCTGCAAAAGGGCACTGAGCCCAGCCCTGGGGGCACCCCCCAGCCTAGCCGCCCTGTGTCACCTGCCGGACCACCAGAAGGGGTCCCAGAGGATGCTCAGCCCCCAAGGCTGGGCCAGGAGAGAGGTAGGACCAGGTGCCTCCCAGGAGCCCTCTCCTCTGAGTCTTGTCCTCTCCAAGGTTGAAGCTACCAGCTTACCCCTACAGCTGCTTCCCCTCCTGTGTGGCCTCCTCAGGAAAGCCTTCCCTGACTCCTTTGGGAAGTCACCACCCTACCTCTAGCAAGTGTCTGTCTCCTAACCCTGGCTTCTTAGGGTCTGTAGATAATTTATCACTGTCTGAGATTTTCATGTAAATTTAACTTTTTACTACTTAAATGTCTTTCTCCCTTACTCCCACCTCATGTCAGCTTCCTGAATGTTGGGCCCATGTTGATCTTGTTCACTGTTGTCTCCTCAGAACAATGTGGGACACATAGTAGGTGCTCAATAAATATTTGTTGAGGAATAAATAATAGTGATAATCCTAAGAGTGATTAATAAGTGGTAATAATAGCTAATACTTATTGAGCTCTTACTGTGTGCCAGGCCCCCTTCTAAGCACTTTACATGTTTTATCTCATTTAATCCTCACTACAGCCCTATGAAGGTTATAATCCCATTATGATCCCCATTTGTAGATGAGAAACTGAAAGCAGAGAAGTTAAGTAAGTTGCCCAAGCTCATACAGCCAGTGAGCTAGCATCTTGGGCATGAGTCCTCCTCAGCTCTTCTTTCTTCCTTATAGTCAAACCCCTCTCTGGTCAGTACCACCTCCCAAATGTGCCTTCCTCTCCCTCCCCAGGCTCTGTCATCTCTCTCACCTGCTCCTGGCTCCAGCCTCCTCATGGGTCTCCTCTCCTCCAGTCACCCCCACACAGCTGCCAGAGCAACTTTTTCTAAAGCACATGTTTGACGGAGTCATTTTCTTACTCAAAGCCTTCACTGGCTCCCTGTGGCCTTTGACAACTCAGCTTGGCACTCTGGGCCCTTCCTGAACTGTCCCCTGCTGACCTCATTGTTCCCTTCCAGGAATGCAATGGCTTGGGCCTATGGTCTGTGTCTAGCCTGTGCTTCACACTTGTATACCTTTACTAACATAAAAACAATAACTGGCATTTATTGAGCATTAACTATGTGCCAGACACAGTACTAAGGGCTTTACCTGTATTATCTCATTTAATCCTCACAACAGTCTCATGGTAATTACTATAATTATCCCCATTTTATAGATGGGAAAACTGAGGCCCAGAGAAATTAAGTCAGGTCAGGATTTGAACCCAGGTGGTCCAACCCCAGAATCTGTGCTGGCTGAGCCACTGCTCCCTCTGCCTAAAATGTGGTCTACCTCCCCTCTGTCTGCCTGATCAAATTCTACTCACCTGTCAAGATCTCACCTAAGTGTCCTTCCTGTGTCTTCTTCCTGGGTTGCAGCCAGGTTCCCAGCTCCCTCCTCGGTGCTCCCGCAGCCATGGGCTTATGTGATTGGTGTTTTGTTTTCCTCTTGGTCTGTGCTATGACACAGAGTGGCTGCTCAGGGAATGTCTGTTAACGTTCCAGATCCTGGGGGCATAACTGCAGGCGGTACTGATGAACCCCCAATGCTGACCAAGGAGGAGCCTGTGCCAGAATTGCTGGAGGCTGAGGTGAGAGAGGCCAGAAGGCTGGACTCCTGGGTCTTGGAGGGAATGGGGGCTCTGGGGCAGCCAAAGGCTTGGGGGCTGCCCTTCTAAGGTCCAGGCAGGAAATGTAGACCTCAGACGCAGCTAAAGGCTTAGAGGCTGGGTTCTTGGGACTGAAAAGGATAGGGTCTTTTAGAAATAAAGACCTGCGGGCTGGATCGGGGCTGATTTAAGACCATTAAAAGCCTGAAAAGAACATGATGCTCCTCCAAGTTTGTTTTTTTTTTCAATCCTAAACTATAAAATTAGCTTAAGAAAGTCCCCCACAAACTTCTGACTTTTCCCACAAGGACTACCTTGATACATTTGCCAGAAATATCAAATATCAACTTCTTTCTCCTAAACAGTGTTGTTGTTGTTTCCGGTGCCCTACGTAATCCGCATCCTGGGTCCCTGGCCCTGGGCTAGACTCCTGGGTCCGGGAGGGGAGTGGAGTGGAGGCTTTGGAGAAGGCAGAGGCTAGGAGGCTGCACTCCTGGGTTTGGGTAAAGCTCATGCCTGTCCTCCCTTCCTCTCCAGGCCCCCGAAGCTTACCCCGTCTTTGAGCCAGTGCCACCTGTCCCCGAGGCAGCCCAGGGTGATACAGAGGACTCGGAGGGCGCCCCCCCACTCAAGCGCATCTGCCCAAATGCCCCTGACCCCTGAGAAGCCGGCCTGCCTGTCCTGTCACCCCAGGGGTCCCTTTGGCTTTTTACAAATAAAGACCCTTTTGTAATTTTGTGTCATGTCATTTCCCCGTCAGGGCTGGGGAGGGTCTTTGGAGGCAGTTTTGTCTCATGCTCCATTTCTCAGATGGGGTCACTGAGGCTCTAAGAGGACCTTCCTGTAGTCACACCATGAGTCAGACATGGAGTAGGGGCTTGAGCCAGGACCCTGCCTCCCCACACTCCCTCCACCCGGCTCTGTCCCCCTTACCTTTGACTCTTCCTGACCTTTAGCCCTTCTCCTCTGGGAATCCCAGGACCCCTCTTCTTCCTGCTCAGCCCTCCCCTGGGCCCAGCAATTACTAAAGCTCTGGGCAGCTAGGCCCATGATTCCCATTTCATAAAAAGGAACACAGAGGCCTAGAGGGACTTTGAGGCCTGGGATGACCCAAACCATTCCCTGCCCTCAGGAAGCTATAGCATCAGGCCTCGGTGCCTCTGCTTAGTCATTCCTCCACTGGAACCCCTGCCTACACTTCTGGTTGAGTCTTACTTGTCCTCAACTCAATTACTACCTCCTCCAGGAAGCCTTCCCTGACCCCAGGCTTAGTCTGTTTCTCCCCTTTTGGGCTCCCACAACCTCCTGTGCTTCCTTCCCTTTGTCTCAGCATTTATCGGGCTGTCTGAGATGGCTGGTTTGTGTGTCTGTCTTGTCCACTTGGCTGTGGGCTCCTCAAGGCAGACCTTGGGCCCCAGGCTTGTCTAGCACCACACTGGGCATAGAGCAGTCATAGTAACTGTTTGGTGAATGATTGAATAAATGAATGGGTTGAAGCTACCTAGGAAGGCTTCTCTGAGGAGGTGGCATGTGAGCTGGGGTCTGAGACGTGAACCTCAGTGTGACAGATATGAAGTCAGAAGTCCTGGCTCTGCATCTCATTAGCTGTGTGGCTCTCTGCAGGCCTTTTCTCCTCACTGAGCCTTAGTTTGTTCATCTGAGCACTGGGGACAATAACTAGGCCTGATCTGCCCCAGTGGTTTGTGAGAACCTTCAAATAATATATCTTCACTCTGCGCCTGTAAGAGAGTCAGGGTCAGGAGTATTAGCCCTATTTTTATTTTTAACAAAGGAAGAGACTGAGGTTGAGAGAGGACCAAATTGGAACTTTAAAGAACCATTCAAAAATGTAAGAATGTTTCCTGAGAGCAGCTGCAGGAGCAGTGGGTGAGCCAGAGATGGTCGGGGAGCCAGGTGTGCAGTGATGTGGTGTATTCATTTCCTGTTGCTGCTGTAACAAATTATCATATATTTAGTGGTTTAAAACAACACAAATTTTTTATCTTATCGTTCTAGAGGTCACAAGTCCAAAATTAGTCTCACTGGGCTAAAGTCAAGGTGCCAGCAAGGCTGGTCCCTTCCAGAGGCTGCAGGGGAATCTGTCTCACTGCCTTTTCCAGCTTCTGCACCCATGCATCCCTTGGCTCTAGCCCCTCCCTCCATCTTCAAATCCAGCAGTGGCAGCATCTTCCAAACTCTCTTCTGCTTCCATCCTGCCCTCCTCTTAGGTTGGGCCCACCTGGATAATCCGGGATAATCTTTCCATCTCGGGATCCTTAATTTAATCACATCTGCAAAATCTCATGCGCCATGTAAAGTAACATATTCACAGGTTCTGCGGATTAGGGCGTGGACATCTTTGGGGGACCATTATTCAGCCTCACCACATGTGGCAATAATCTCAGCCATTTTCTGGGTGTGTGGGTCATCTCATTATTCCCCTCAATCACCCCTTGAAGTCATGAGAGTGCTCTGTAAAATGTAAAGTGCCTTGTCTGGGTTAGTAGAACATTGTTAAGGCCCAGAATTCAGGCTCTGGGTTTAAAGATTTTATGTTTTCCCTTTTTCTCCCCGAAGTCCCCTGGTAGATAGTTGTATATTTTTAGTTGGGTATCCTTCTAGTTGTGGTATGTGGGAAGCCACCTCAGCATGGCTCGATGAGCGGTGCCATGTCAGTGCCCAGGATCCGAACTGGTGAAACCCTGGGCCGCCGAAGCTGAGCGTGTGAACTTAACCACTCGGCCACGGGGCCAGCCCCCAGGCTCTGGGTTTAAATCTCAGCATCTCCATTCATTTCCTGTGTGACCTTGAGCAAGTGACTAAACCTCTCTGTGCCTCTATTTGCTCATCTGTAAAATAGTAACATCAGCCTGGTGAGACAATTGTGAGGATTAAATCAGGCAATATGTGGAGAGAGAGTCTTTGGCTTGACACAGAGTAAGTGCTCAATAAATGGCAGCTGTTTTTCCTATTACCCTATTTTACAGGATATTAGGGTGTAGGGATAGAGGCCAGAGATTCTTTTGTCAGTGAGATAGAGGAGGAGGAGTCCATTTCTGAGCAACCTTGAAAGGCTAAAGTTCAAGTCTTCCCCATTCCTGTCCCCCTCCTGGCCCCAGGCATCTGTCCCCTAGCCCAGCCCCACTCTCTCTGTGGTCCACTCTGTGACCTGGTTTAAAAGCCACCTCTTCCATAGCCACACCCCCCGATCATCACCTTGCTATGCCCTCCCTGTCCCCTCCCAATGTCCACACTCTCCTTTTGGAAATTCTTTTACCCCTGGCTCCCTGACCCTGGCCTCCAGTGCTCCCCCATTCTCTTCCCTTCTGTCACTCTCTCCTCTTCCTGATCACTTAAATACCTCTTGCCCTGAACTAGCTCTTCTCTTCAGAACATTCTCCTCGCCGGGTTCCACCTACTCCTTCAATTAATGGTTCCCAAGTCTCTGGCTCCAAGTTCTGCCCCTACCTCCAACTCAAAGAGCCAGATGCCTTTGAGACATCTCCACTGGGAAGCCCTACAGACCTTCAGCCTCATGCTCCTCCCAACCCGTTCCCACCATCCCTTGTGCCCAGAAATGGCCCCCCGAACCCTAGGAGTTGTCCAAGGTGGGAGCACCTGGAAGTCAGAGTCAATGCCCCCATGAGCCACCATATCCCTTGACGTCTCTGTCCTAAATAACCATTCTGTCGACCCATTTTTTGGGTGCCTCCCAGTGGGTCTCCTTGCTTCACTCTTGCCCATCCTCAATCCATTCTCCACCCAGCAGCTGGGTGGTCTCAGAAACCCAGATGAGCCCATGATGCCACTCTGGGTCAGAACCTTCCAGTTATCCTCATTACCTGTCTTATGGAGCCCACACTCTGCCACTTCCACCCACCCCTGCACAGCTGCCATCAGAACTGCTTATAATCGCCCCCAAATGCACTCCGCTGTTTCTCACCTCCAGGGTTTTGCTCATGCTGTTGCTCTGCTGGGAGTGCCCCTCTCCTCCCCTCTTCATCTGGCAGATGCCTTCTTGTTTTTCAAACCTTGGCTTCCTGGTGGGTCTTCTCTCCATCCCTCAAGCCCCTGCCCCCTCCTCTGCCGTTTCATGCAGCACTAGGTATTGCCGTGTGATGGTCTATGCTCACTTCCATCTTTGGCACCAGACTGTGAGCTCCACCACAGCTGGGGAAATCCTTGGTACATAGCAACAAGTATTTATTGTGCACTTACTATTTCCTGGCACTATTCTAGGCCCTGGGGATACAGCATAAACAAAATAGAAAAAATCCATGCCCTCACAGAGCTTACCTTCAGTAAATTACACCATGTAGGAAGTTATAAGTACTTTGGAAAAAACAGAATAAGGGACATGGGGAAAGAGCAGACTGCACTTTTACAGAGGGAGACCAGAGGAGGCCCTACTGAGGGACAGTTGAAGAAAAGCTTGAAGGAGGTGAGGGAGAGAGCCATGCAGATGTCTGGAGGAAGAGCATTCCCGGCAAAGGGAACAGCCAGTGCAAAGGCCCTGAGGGGAAGTGTGCCTGGAAAGGAGATCAGTACGTTTGGAGCAGAAGGAGGGAAGGAGAGAGGGGTGGCAAGTGAGATCAGGTCAGGTAGGGCCTCATAGTCAGGGCAGGCACATAGTTGTCTTTCAAACTGGTATACTTTTGAGAATAAAAGAGGATATATTAATAATTATGCCCAGATAACAGGTGAAAACTGGGATAGCCAGAATGTAAGGCCATCCTGCTTGGAGGCCGTTGTTAGGACTTTGGCTTTTACTCTGGGTGAGATAAAGAACTATTGAAGGGGTCTGAGCAGAGGAGTGACATGATCAGACTTAGGTTTTTTCCCCTAATATTTCATTATAGAAAGTTTTAAACATACAGCTAAGTTGGAAGAATTGTACAGGTAACATGCATATACCCACCACCTCGATTCTATAACATTTTACTGTATTTGCTTTATCACATGTTCATCCATCAGTCTATCTTATTTTCTTGATACATTTCAAAATAAGTTGCAGACAATGGTACACTTCCCTCTAAACACATTAGCGTGCACATCATTAACTAGAGGTCAGTATTTATTTACAGGTTTGTTTTTCTTTTTCCTTGAGGCAAAATAGCCATATAGCAAAATGTACAGTGTTAACCATATAATTCAGTGAGTTCCAACCAATGCATACATCTGCATAATGCAAGCCCTTATCAGATACAACACTATCACCCCAGGAAGTTTCCTTTTGCCCCTTCCCCATCCCCAACTCCCGAGAGGCAACCACTGTTCTGATTTTGGTTTTGACTAGGTTAACCTGTTCTAGAACTTCATATGCATGGAATTATACAGTATGTACTCCTTCGCATCTGTTTTCTTTCACCCCGTATAACGTTTTTGAGAATCATCCATACTGTTGCTTGGATAAGTAGTTTGTTCCCTTCTATTGCTGGGTTATATCCCATAGACTTGGCTTTGACTAGGATTGTTCTGCCGGGTGGAGAACAGATGGGTCCAAGTCCTCTCCCTGTTTCTAGCTCCCCGCATAAGCCTGTCTCAAACCTGGGGTTCAGAGCCATGGATGAGTGCATCCCAGGGACCTTTCTAGAATTCAGAGTCTATGGCATCAGTCCCTCAGAAATTTGGGGAGACAGAACTATATTTGGGGCAGGGTCTAGGGTGACCAAGCATCCTGGTTTGCCTAGGACTTTCCCGGTTTTAGCACTTTAAGTTCTATTCCCAGGAAACCTCTCAGTTGTGGGCAAACTGGGATGCCTGGTCACCCTAGCAGGATCCCACCACTGTCCCTAGGACCCCAGGCCCTTTCCTGCCCCAGAGTATACTCCCTTCCTCTTAAGGACTGATTTTCCTTAAACCCTAAATGGGTCTGCTCCTCTCCTGCTCTAAAACTTCCCATGGCTCGCCATAGCTTTGCCTGGCAACCCAAAGGATATATTCAGCTTATGGCAGTGGTTCTCAAACTTTGCTGCACAGTGGAACCACCTGGGGAATTCTGATGCCTGGCTTCTACCCCCAGATGTTTTAATTGGTATAGGATGTGACTTGGGCATTGGGATCTTGAAAAGCTCCACAGGTGATGCTAATATGCTGCAGTTTGGGAACCACTGGCCTATGGACATGATTTGCTTGGCTTACATGGTGTTGAGTATGTTGCCAACATGTAAAATCAAGTGATTTCAGGGCCAGCCCAGTGGCACAGTAGTTAAGTTCGCATGTTCCACTTCCGTGGCCCAGGGTTCACTGGTTCCGATCCCAGGTGCAGACCTACACACCACTTCTCAAGCCATGCTGTGGTAGGTGTCCCACATATAAAGTAGAGGAAGATGGGCACGGATGTTAGCTCAGGGCCAGTCTTCCTTAGCAAAAAAGAGGAGGATTGGGAGCAGATGTTAGCTCAGGGCTAATCTTCCTCAAAAATAAATAAATAAATAAACAAACAAACAAATAAATAAAAGTCATTTCATATAGAAATCTGGACTCCTGGCTACCTTTGACAAAGCAAAGGTCTGAGACATTAAGTCTGCCTCCAAGTGTGGTAATTACCAGGAGATGTGAAGCCCTGGCTGTCCCTGGAGACAGAGCATGTGCTCTCCAGTCACCACAGTTCCCACCACTCCTTAGTGTCTTACTCTTCTCATTTATGTTCATTTGCATGGCCTACAGGCTAATGTCCTAGCCCTGTAACCAGGCATTCAAGGCCTTCTAGGTGCTGGCCTCTCTGCTCACCTCCTCAGCCTCTTCACTTACTGTTCCAGTATGCTCAACTCACTTCCTGCCCTCCAGCCACATGGGCCTCGTGGTGTCCTTTCACACCTGCCTTTGACCACGCACTTCTCCCACCATGCTTGTTACCATGGCAGACAAGGCCCTGCTCAAGGCCTACCCTTCTTACCCTCTCCCCTGAGCTCTCTACCATCTAACACACAGAGCTGCAAACACAGTGACACTGGCCAGGCCAGTTCCCATCTTAGCACTTGCTGCTCCCTCTGCCTGGGAAACTCTTCCCTTCCTCTCTTCTTCTTTCTTCCTGGCCAATAGCTACTTATCTTTCAGGCCTTGGCTTAGATCTCACCTCCTTCAGGAAGGTTCCCTGACCTTCAAACTAGGTCAGGTCTCTGGTTGGTCTCTGTACTTCCTCTTTCACGTGATCTCTCACTTCCCCTGCTAGAATAAGGCCATGTTATTCTCTGTCCTCCTAGGGCCTAGTGTCGTGCCTGGTAAATAGGAGATGTTCATTAATGATGAATGAAAGAACAAAAACAAGCACATGGCCCTTCTCCACTGGCAAAATCTACTCCTCTTCTGGTTACATTCCTATTATAGCATTCAACCCTCTGTTCTCCTGGAGACCCAAAACCTTACTGAGCTCAGGTTCATCTCACAGGGGGCCCAGTGGGTCCCCAAACCCATCTTGTGGTTGTTTCCCCCATTCCAGAATGCATACTTCGATTAGGCATACTCAGCAATAGGCAGAATCTGGGTGTCTGCAAGGCTGCGAAGGCAGGGCCGTGTCTGGCGGGTGACCCAGGGCCCCACACGGGGCACACCTGAGGGCAGAGCACAATAACTTACTTTCCATTCCCTTACATTCGTCTGTTGATTTTTCAGTTGGCCGTGGCTTTTCTGCCGTCGCCTCCTCTGTTCCCCCAGTCAGCTCTGGGTGGCAGCTGTAGTGTAATGAAGGGTCAGGACGCGGGATAGGAATGGAGAGGTTTTCCAGATTCAACTGATTTGTACTAACTGTGATCTTGAGCAAGTCACTTCCCCATCTAGACCTTAGGTGCCTCATCTGAAACATGGAGCCAATAATCTTTTCCTCATCTTTGGGGTCATCCCTCATGACATCTTTGAGCCATGTCAGGACCAGCGAGAACTAAGGACAGAGCATGAACCTGAGAAGCCAAATTTTTGCAAAGTGAGTAATATTTCCCACCTTTTATTTTTAGAATCACCAGTAGGACTGCAGGCTCTCCAGGAAATTTACGAAATGCAGTGCCAAAGATAAGAAAGGAAAACTCCGTTGTAATCTGTAATACCCCCAGTTGAGGTTTTAATGTATATATTTTACGATATTGTGAGGGAGCAGAGCGAGCCAGTTGCAATCAATGAAAAGGGCCCCAAACGGGCGCCTGGGCTCTGGTTCAGCCGCTGTATGACTCCACTCGCTACGTCTGGGGAACCGGCTGCACAGGCCCTGGCCCGCTCACAGCCTTTTGTGAAGGTGAGGAGACAAAGCGAGGCGGCGTGCCTCGCGGGAGGCGGAGCGCCGGGAGAGCGCGCCGCGGCGTCGCCAGGGTTAAGGGCACCGAGCGCTGCGCTGGCGGCCCAGAGAGGCCGCGGGCGGACTTCCGGCGCGGGCGCTCGCGGCGCGGGGCTGAGCACGCCGCCGCTTCAGGAGGGTGGGCTCCGGAGCTGGGGCCGCGGGGTGTCTCCGTAGGCGGCCGCGCGCGTGGGTGAACGGCTTCCTCGCTCAGGCGCTGCCATTGCTGCGGCAGCAGCCCGGCGTCATCCAGGCCAGGACCCTGAGACGTGTCCCCCTCCCTCGAGTTCCGGACTAGCAGATGTGACCGTGGCAGCGTCTGAGACCCTCTGGGCCTGCGCTCCCCCGGCTGTAGTACGCGCGTGAGGATGCCGGGGCTAGCCGACAACAGTCGGTTTCTTCGAATTACTTGCACTTTGGAATCCATTGTATCACCATCATACAGCCAAGGAAACAGACCCAGAAAGAGAAAGTTGTTTGGAATAGCAAAGGGCTGCTTTCCCGCCAGCTTATTTAGTCAGGGCAGAGGCCTAGTTCAAAGCCCCATCGCTTGATTTCTAGCGCTGCTGCTGCTTCAGGCGTCGTCTAAGGACATTTCTGATAGGAGCCACTATTGAGAACTTCCTGTGTGTCAGGAGCTGGTACCTGCGTATCTCCTCTCATCTTTACTACAACCTCCTGAGGCAGATGCTATTATCCACATTTTACAAATATGAAAACTGACACTCAGGGAGATTTTCTCCGGAGTCGTGGTGCAGGTCAGTGGCTGAGTAGGGAGGGATATAAACCCGGATTTGTCTCACTTGACTGGCAGATCTGTTTTTGGGAATTTTAGCTAACATTGAGTGCTTAGGACTGAATGCTTTCTCAGAGGGGTAAAAGCTTACCACTGGGAGATGCTGTGAGGGTGGGATTTCACAGTCTTGCCTAAGTTCAATAATAGTGGTCCTGGCTCAAGTGTCTTTGCATCCCTTCATTTACCTCAAGGAGAAAGAGTCAAATTTAACACCTTTCTCTCTCTCTTTGATAACAGCTTTTGTTGGTGCCCTCCAGTGATTCTGACTCCTAGGTACCCTGCGTGCAGCAGAGTGGAACTCTGCCTGGTCTTGTTGTGCCATCCTGCCAGTCTCTCACCTTCCAGTGTATATCAGACAAGGCTGTGCTGCTATTCGTTGGGTTTTCTTGGCCAGTTATTTTGGAAGTGGGTGGTCAGGTCCTTCTTCCTAATCTTTCTTAGTTTGGAAGCTACACAAACCTGTCTACCATGGGTGACCCTGCTGGTATTTGAAATTCCTGTGGCATAGCTTTCAGCATCACAGCAACATGCAGCCACAACTGACAGATGATAGTGTGGTTCCCTGACCAGGAAATGAACCCCGGGCTTCAGGGTGAGAGCACTGAATCTTAACTGCTAGACCACCAAGTGGCAGCTTTATTGAGTAATGACTCACATACCCTACAACTCACCCACTTAAAGTATACAATTCAATCGTTCTTAGTCTATTCACAGAGTTGTGCAACTATCACCACAGTCAATTTTAGAACATTTTCGTCACCCTCAAAAGAAACCATACCCATTAACAGTCACTCCCATCTCTTCCCCTCCTCACCCCCCCAGCTCTATGCTATCACTAATCTACTTTTTGGAAATTTCATATAAGGCCATATATGGCCTTTTGTGACTGAGATAATCTGCTTTTGTAACAAAGTCCAGGCCTTGAGTTCAGAGCTTTGGCCTGTAACCAGGCCCAGCTAGAATTGAAGAGCATTGTTTTGATTTTGTTGTATTTATTTTTACCATTCTAGGGTAAGTGATAGGTATTTTTGGTTTATGGTAGTGATATAAAGTTTCATTTTTGAATAAATTTCTTTATAAAAAAGTGAGTTGGTATTTTTAAAGGACAAGATTAAGTAAATAGTAGTAGAGGGCATACACAAAGTTTGGGAAGATGGGGTGTGAATGAGGTTTGGAAAACACTAAGTTGTCTGATTTGAGGTTCTCCAGGACATAGTTTGAAAACCACTGTATTGTTTCTTTTCACTCTCCTAACAAGCCCTGTGAGGAAGCGCACCATTTTCCTGAAGAAGACACAGGTGCTGAAAAGTGAAGTATGGTAACTTGTCTGTCACAGCTAGTGACAGAACATAGACTTAACCTAAGGTCGAATTCCAAAGACCACCTGCCTACCAAGTTTAGAAGTAAACCTGGGGGTGAGGAATGGACTGGCAGGCTTGAGAGAGGACTTTGGCCACTAGATGAAAACGTGGATCAAGCTGGTTAAGTTGTTTTGCATACCCCTTCAAACAAATATTCAAATATTTCTATAAAACAACTTACTTTGTGACTCTAAACAGAAATCCCATCTCAGTCACTGTTGGAGCTTTCTTTCTCTCAAGGGCGCACCAGAATCCAGGAGATGTTGCCTGGATAACCAGGGGATTTGGGGGTGTGTGTATATGTGTGTGCACCTGTGCTTGTGCACATGTGTGTTGGTGCAGAGAGAATCTGATCTCTAGTTCACCTTGGTTGCTGTTGGCATCCCTGTCAAAGCCCACAGTTGTCCCTTAAAGTCTGTGGCTTCTGCCTTTTACCACATATGGGACACCAGAATCTCTGGGCTGGCTGAGACTCCGTGTACATAGATTCCCATGTTTCCTGCACTGTCAGGCAGCCACCTGCTCTCAGGACTGGCTGCTTTGGTGGAACACGGTCATGGGACATGCACCAGGACTCCCTCTCTCCCGGTCTAGGCCAGGGAACTCTTCTATCTTCTGTCCTCACCTTCTCCAGGACCCTCTGCCTCTCCCCTCAAACCCTTCCTATTCCACTTCTCATTCTTTCACTATGGGCTTTTTAAATTCAGAGCCCATTTCCAATAAAACTAATTTCCTTTTCCTGAAGAGCAGAGAGAGTTTAATTTTAAAACCTTATCTTTAAAAAATGTAGCCTGTAGAAGACAGACAAAACAACCAAATTCTGCCATGCTGTTGTCAGCACTTATTTAACTCAGTCCTCTCCTGTCATAGCCGTGCACTTCAACCTGGACTCAGACTGGACGTTAGCCATACCTGTCCTCCTTAGAAGGCAGAGTTTCTCTGTTGTCATTCAACTTGGGTGAAAGTCTCAGCCCTAACTCCAAGCAGCTTAGACCTAAGAATAATTGTGGACCATATAAAACAAAAGAGCTAACATTGAGCCAGGTAATATTCTGAGAGTTCTGCATGTATAATCTCACAAAATCATTTCAACAACTCAGTGAAGTAGGCACTATTATTATGTCCATTTTACAGATGGGAAAACTGAGGCATGGAGAAGTTAAGTCACTTGTCCAAGGTCCCACAGTTAGTAAATAGTAGGCGCAATTTGAATCCACATAGTCTGAATTCAGAGTGTGTGCTCTCAAACCCAGAGCACACGCCATGAAGTCAGACTATTTCCTCCATCATCTTTGCAATATTTTAGTGTTCCCTACGTATTGGCACCCTCCTAAAGCAGTTTATAGCTACTAGGGAAGCAGAACTGAGGACTCTTCCCAAAGAGGAGTCTCAGCACCCTGAGACCTTCATCTCCTGCTCAGGACACCTTTCTCCCTCCCTGGCTCCTGTCTCTCTGGGCATGAGTTAACTAACAGCCGTTCCCCTGACCCTGAACTGCCACCCTGAGTTGCTGCTGTGTGTCAGCACTGGGCTAAGCACATTTACAATTTCTGTGTTCCTTGCTACAGCCCAGCAAGGGGTTATTATTTCCATTTTACAGACAAGTAAACTGTGAAGCGACTTGCCCAGGATCACACAACTAGTGATCGGAGCAACAAGGATTGGAACCCAGATACCCATCCCTGAGTCCCCTGCTCTGTTAATTCCTTAGTGATCTTCCAGAGTTGAGAGCCACATAAATGAGTTCTTGGGGGATGATGACTGGCTGTGGTCCCAAAGCATGTCTCTTACCCTCTCTGGCTGCATTTCCTTATCTGCAAAATCTCTTTTCTCCCCCCAACTTTTTAATGAAAGCAGGCCTGGTTTTTTTTTTTTTTTTTAAGTGATTTCAAAATTAAACGTGAAGACCATTGTGAAGAGAGTGTTCTTATAAAGAAAGGAGTCTCACTCCTTTTTGGGTGGGGTCATATGGTCTGTTCTAAGGAGACATTTTCTGCCTAGGCTTCTAGAGCAGCAACTGGGTTGAGGGGCTTGGAGTTTAGGGGAAAGGAGATGAGGATCCTTGAGTGTGCGTGAGGAGCAAGGGTGTGATGGAAACAGTGGTTCCCATGTACTGGGTCTTCGTTGCTTGCCAGGCCCTGGGCTGTGTGCTCTCTGTATATGGGCATGTATGATGTGGACGCACATGCACCCATATGCCAGAGGGCAGGCTTTTTTCCACTGCTCCGCTCCACTTCTCTAGATTCTTAGAAGACAGTTTTCTTAGAGGTCACCTCATCCTACCTCCTAATTTAGAGGTAAGGAATCATTTCTGTTCATTTCTCAACAGTCATGGAGGTTCTGTTCTATGCTAGGCCCCAGGCTGAGCTCTTAGAAAAGATAGAAAAGACCAATTCAAGGTGTGAGTAACAGGAATCTCTAGGTGGTATGAGTATAGTGTTACTCTTATTTTTACTTACCTGTATTTCTCAAATTTCTGCAATGCACTTACACTGTTTTTATAATAAAAGTCAATTCCCTTTTCTCACAGTATCCCTCTGCTTGCACAGTGCTCCTTCTCCAGTTTCAATGATTACATACCTCAAAACCGCCATGGTAGGAGAAATTTCAGTTAAGGAACTCAAGACCTTGTACTCGAGAGCTGTCCCCCTAATTCAAGTGGCAGCCACATCTGCAATCCCCTTCTGAGTAAAGGGACCAAATGTCATGACTCCCCACTTTCCTCCTCTCAAATCCCGAGTTGGTCCAGGGATTGGCATCTGAATCCAACTTTTTGTAGTGGTGATTCTCAACAGGGCAGTACTGGGCCTGAGCATTCAGAAAGGTATGGGGCAGATTTTATTTCTGAGGATGCTACAGACACACAGTTAGCAGGGCCAAAGGCTGCTGATCATTCTGTAATTCACCAGGCAGCCCACACAACAAATATCCTGCCCAGAATGCCAGTGGACTCCTATAGGCTGGCCTGGTGGCCTGTGGGGTGTTTGGGCCTGGAAATACTGCCTAAGTGGATCATTTTACCCAGCTGATCAGATCTAATCTCTTGGGAAGTTTGAAAGCCAGACCCAGAAAAAGTGAACTGAAACAGCAGGGGCCATGAGAGCCCATATCAGGAGTCTGGTGGGGTCACTGTGCTGGGGGTGAATGTGCCACCTCCAAGGAACAAGGATGTTCCAGAGAGCTTGTGACTTCCATGGGTCTCAAAGGGCATGACCAAAGCCCCAGGTGTCTGTGAAGCTCCACCATGAACACTCAGCAGCTAGATGGGATACATAAACCTGTGAAAAGTCCTATAAATGTTTTTCCTGTTACTGAAAGTCATTGAATAGGTGATAAGTGACATTTTAAATAATTTAAAATTATTTCTTTGATCAATGGATATTCTACATACCCTTCCTTATTTTCTTGAAATGTTTTAGGATTCATCCTTTTGGTGAGTTATTTTGGGACAGGTAACATGCCCTCTTAAGAGGGATATTCTTCTATGGGATGTTTGCTGCCTGTTTAATTTTACAGCTCCAAGTCCCAAAGTCATGGGCAAGGAATGACTTGAAATTTGTATATACTGGATCTCAAATTTTCACTGCCTAAAAGTTGAACAGAAAGAAGTAAATCCACATACTTAAGAATTTTGTGTAAGTAGACTTTGTGATTGGGTGAAGGATTATACCAATGAACAATGCCTAGCTAAGTATTTTGTTCAATTTATAATTATAAATTCAATTAAAATCATTAACGTTATAGGCTTAGAGAGGGAACGCAATAGGCTCAGAGTCACAGAGCAGGTTAGTGCAAAGCTAGAAGTACAACTTTGGTCCCTTATCTTCAGGCACAGTGCTCTTTCCACTCATTGTTTCCTCATGACTGTCAGTTCACAAAGCTATGGCCAATGAGAAAACTCTGTAGATTAGTCTAAGAGTGAAGCTCAGAAAAGAAGGAAGGTGAAGCAGAGGTCATAACAGGAAGGCAAATTCTTAAAATTTTTTTTTGTATTAATCATCTATTATTGTAATAAATCACCACAAATTTAATGGCTTTAACAACACAAATTTATTTTCTTACAGTTCTGTGGGTAGAAGTCCAACAGAGTTCTCACTGGGCTGAAATCAGTGTGTGGGCAGGGCTGTGTTCCTTCTGAGGCTCTCGGGGGGATCTGTTTCCTTGCCTTTTCCATCTTCCAGAGGCTCTTCAGGTTCCTTGGCTCTCATGGTCTCCTTCCCCATCTTCAGAGCAGCATGTCACATCTCTCTGACCATTCTGCACAGTCACGTCTCCCTCTGACTGTAACTAGAAAAGGTTCTCTGACTTTAAGGACGGATGTAATTACACTGCACTGTCTGGATAATCCAGGATAATCTCCCCGTCTCAAGCTCTTTAACTTAATCGCATCCACAAAGTCCCTTCTGCCAAGTAAAGTGACATAGTCACAGGTTCTGGGGATTAGGGCGTGGACATTTTAGGACATTAGAGCAAGAGCCCTTCTTCTGCCGTAGCAGAATATTCACAGCAAAACAGATAGTTTAACATAATATAAAACAAAATACCCTCATAACCTCCCCCCAGACTAAGAAATAAACATTGCCAGAATCTCAGCAAAACCCCCTCCCCTCAATCATATTTTTATTTGCATGTGCCTGATATTTTTTTGGTCTGTGTATTTATTTGAAACTTTTTTTTTTTGAGGAAGATTAGACCTGAGCTAACTACTGCCACTCCTCCACTTTTTGCTGAGGAAGCCTGGCCCTGAGCTAACATCAGTGCCCATCTTCCTCTACTTTATATGTGGGATGCCTACCACAGCATGGCTTGCCAAGCGGTGCCATGTTCACACCCGGGATTTGAACTGGCGAACCCTGGGTCAACGAGAAGTGGAACGTGCGAACTTAACCGCTCCACCACCAGGCCGGCCCCTATCTGAAATATTTTTGTCACTTTATTTTGTGGGTGTTTCCTATAAATTGCTTATAGCTAGATTTTAAAAGTGATTTAGTCTGACCTCTGTTTTATGATAGATTAATTCAGCCTGTTTATTGCAATAACCTATATACTTTTTTCTTTCCACCTTATTTTATATTTACTATTTATTTTTCATTAATGTTTTCCTGTTTGCTTTTTTTTATAACTTTTGTGGGCTTGGTCAAATTTCTATTTATTTCCTGCCTCCTGCCTCCTGCCCTTTTTAACTGCTGTGTTTATCTTCTCTTTCCTAACAATTATTCTTAAACTATTGTATTAGTGCAGGGTAATAATCCTACTCCTTCACCAAAATGTTTTACTTGCCCACTCCTCCACAGCCTCCTGAAAGATAATACCTTTAGAATGCTTTTAAGTTCCCTACTCTCCCCACTCCTGGAACTTTACTAAGATAGCTTACAATCTTTTGTTTAGTCTGTTACTAGGTTTTTCCTTAATCAGTTCTGCGGAAGGATCCTTACTTAAGACTTAAAGCACAAATTCCCAGTCTATTTTCTACTATTTTTAAACTGAACCATATGTTGCAAGATTCATTGCTCACCTCTGCTATCTCACCTCTTCATCTTTCATTCTCATGAGCTCTCAATCACTATTGAGAGAATTTCTAGAGCACTTCCCTCTAGGGCATGCACACAGTATACACACTGAGTCTTATATGCCAGAAGACGTCTTTCTTTTGCCCTGGTTGGGAGGTGACACGATGGCTGGTTTTGATTCTTGGGTTGCATTGCTTTTCTCCTAGCAGTCTGTATTCTGTTGTCTCCTAGCTTATAGTATTGCAGACAGGTGGCCTTAAACTAGTCTGATTCTCGCTCCTTTATAAGTAACCTAGTCTTACTATCTGGAAGCTTGTAAGTTGTTTTTTCTATTTCTGAAGTTGAGGAATTTCATCAGGATATGTCTACATGCTTATCATTATTCATGTGAGTCCTTTTAATCTTCAGACTCAAATTTCCCTCTCCATTTGTTACTTTTCTCTTCTTTTGGGACTCCCATTATTTGCATGTTAGGTCTTCTGGATCTGACTTTCAAATTTACATTTAATGGTGTGATTTCCTTTCCCTTATATTTTTGATGTGTTGTAAGATTTCTTCCAGTGTCTTTGAGTTTATCATTAGTGACTATGCCAATTACCAAGTATGTCTATTCTAATTATAAATTCAGGCATTGAGGAAATAACCATGAGATGGGTCTGTGGGCCACCTAAGCCCAATGAATTGGCCTGGAGTTAAGACTCCATTTATCACTTGACTGCTCTAAGCTCCTGCTGTGAAAGTGGACCACCATGGCATTTTGGGTCCCCAGGAATGTGTCCATTTAGAGCCAATGTCTAGTGATCCCAGAAAGGCCTAGATGTTTCCTTTTCCCCGGTGCACAGACACCCTACTAAATGGCCATATATCCCTTCGGGGAAGGCTTGGGGGAAGATTTACAATTAATACTTGCAGCAGTGGTGCAGAGTCCTCCCTCCAGGAGACTCGGCGTCACTTTCAATCAAGGGGCTCTGAGTCTAGGATTGACTTGGGTCTGGCAAACTGGTGAGAGACTGTGACTCTTCACTGTGGCAAGTCAAGTTAGGATTTTGGCTATCAGACCTAGGGTTCTTCCTGTTGTATAGATCAAGCAAGAGAGTAACACTTCCAGAATGGTAGAGTAAGGACCTCTGAAAATCCACTCCTCCATAAAAATTAGAACCCTGGCACAATTGTCAAAATAAGCTTTTTCAGGACTCTGAAAATTAACCAAAGGTTAGCTACAATCCAGGGAGCATTTATTCAAGAAAAATAGCTGTATCCTAGTGACAGCAGTGAACTTTGTGTAGCTTTAACTTGCCCTAGTCCCATTGTCCTCTCCCTAGGTCCACAGCAATGTTGGAAACTAAAAGCCTCACATCTAGAAGAGCTGTGGAAGAATGGGCTGGTAGCCACTGGAGGGGCACAACAAGTTTGAAGCTCTACTACAGCCCCATCCCCAGAGAAGTGTCACTATTTGACCTATCTGGTAGCTCTCTGAAAAGCTCTGTTCTCAGGGTTTGTCTCTATTTGACTCAGAACTCTCCCTGTGTTAACAGCTATATCCCTAGGGTATTTGTTGAAAACAATTAGTGGCAGTTGTTTAATATCACAGCTGCCTGAAGTGGCAATACCTGTTGGGGGTAACAAGAGGCTGAAAAAAATACTTGAAAGGAAAAAGTACGGAATGAGATATCCCTAGGACCTTGAAAAGCTCTGACATATTCCTGGGAAATCCTAAAAGGTCACAAGCATGTGTAGGGCTATGTGCATGCCCAGGAAAGACCTGAAGAGACCCAAAGCTCTCTGTGCAAGCAGGAAGTGAAGGTTAAAGGAGTATTGTGCACACACATGTAAAGCCCCACAGAAAAGGCTAGGAGGCTTATTTGTTGAAGGCACTTAGGGAAATCTCTGTCCAACCATTAGCTGACCACTAAGCTAACTAGGCAGAGACTTCAGTGGCTGGCCACACAACAAAGAACACATTCTTTACAGAATTAGTCTAGGAAAGTCACTAATCAAACAGCAGCAACAACAAAAACAGAGCCTGGGAATAGGTGAAATTTGATTTTCAGAGTTACCACATTATAATATTTAAGATATCAGTTTCAACAAAAAATTATGAGACATGCAAAGAAACAGGAAGGTATGGCTCATATAGAGGAAAAAAGCAGTCAAAAGAAACTCTCCCTGAGGAAGCCCAGACATTGAAGTTACTAGGCAAAGTCTTTAAATCAACTGTTAAA
This sequence comes from Equus quagga, assembly GCF_021613505.1. Lineage (NCBI taxonomy): Eukaryota > Metazoa > Chordata > Mammalia > Perissodactyla > Equidae > Equus > Equus quagga. Next base: position 22,799,361 of record NC_060273.1, on the reverse strand, counting down.
GTATATTCAAAGAACTAAAGGAAACCAAGTCTAAGAAATTGAAAGAAAGTATGAGAATGATGCCTCATTAAATAGAGAATAAGCAGATAGGAATTTTATGATGATATATTATGTAATATAATATATATTATTTAATATATTATAATATGATATATATGTAATATATATAGTATAGTATATAATACACCATGGTGTATATGCTATATACTATATATGTACAATAAATGAGATGAAGGATTCACTAAAAGGGCTCAATAGTAGGTTTGACCTGGCAGAATAAAGAATCAGCAAACTTGAAGACAGGTCAAGTGAGATTATTCAGTCTGAGGAACAGAAAGAAAAAATGAATGAAGAAAAATGAGTAGTGCCCCAGAGACCTGTGGGACACCATCGAGTGCACTAACATACCCATAATGAGAGTCCCAGAAGGAGAGGAGAGAAAGGGGAAGAAAGAATATTTGACGAAATAATAGACAAAAGCTTCCCAAATTTGATTTTTTAAAAACATTAATTTACATATTCATGATGCTCAAAGTAGGATAAACTGAGATTCACATCTAAACACATCATAGTCAAACTGTCAAAAGACGGAGAATATTGAAAGCAGCAAGAGAAAAAGCAACTCATCATGTACAAGGGATCCTCAATAAGATTATCTGCTAACTTCTTACCAGAAACTATGGAGACCAGAAGGCAGTGGGATAACACTTGAAGTGCCAAAAGAACAAAACTATCAACCAAGAAAGCTATATTCAACAAAACTATCTTTGAAAAATAAAGGAGAAATTAAGACATTCTCAGATAAACAAAAATGGAGAATTTGTTCCTAGCAGAACTGCTCTACAAGAAATACAAGGAGAGTCCTTCAGGCTGAAATGAAAGGACTAGACAGTAACTCAAATCCACATGTAAAAATAAAGAACATTAATAAAGGAAACAATATAAGTACATAGAAAAGACAGTATAAATGTATTTTTTTGTTTATAATTTTTTCTTTTGTATGATTTAAAGACAACTGCAGAAAAGCAATAATTGTAAAACTGTTTGGGGGCTTATGTAAAGATGTAAGGGTGCTGGCCTGGTGGTGCAGTGGTTAAGTTTGCACTTTCTGCTTCAGCAGCCCAGGGTTCGCCAGTTTGGATCCTCGGTGTGGACCTACGCATCGCTTGTCAAGCTATGCTGTGGCAGGCGTTGCACATATAAAGTGGAGGAAGATGGGCATGGATGTTAGCTCAGGGCTAGTCTTCCTCAGTAAAAAAGAGCAGGATTGGTGGCAGATGTTAGCTCAGGGCTAATCTTCCTCAAAAAAAAAAAAGATGTAACTTGTTAGACAATAATAGGACAAATGAAGAATGAAAGAACAGAGTATAGAGAAGCAAGGTTTTTATATACTGTTGAAATTAAGTTGGCATTAAGATGAACTAGATTGTTTTAAGTAAAGGTGTTAATTCTAATCCCCAGGGGATCCACTAAGAATCTTGTAACCCAAAAGAATAGAGTAAAAGAAACAAAGGAACTAAAATGGAATACTAAAAAATATTTAATGCAAAAGAAAGCAATAATGAAGGAATATGGGGAACAAAAAAGTTGACATACAGAGAACAAATTGCAAAATGACAGACGTAAATCCTATCTTATTAATTACATTCAATGTAAATGTACTAAACCTTCCAGTCAAAATATTGGCAGAATGGATTAAAAAACAAAATCCCAACATGATCCAACTATACACTGTCTTTATAATCAAAGACATAAATAGGTTGAAAGTAAAAGCATAGAAAAAGGTATGCTATGCAAAAGTAACCATAAGAGAGTGGAGTGGCTATACTAATATCAGACAAAACAGAATTTAAGATAAAACTTGTTACTAGAGGCAAAAGACATTTTATAATGATAAAAAGGTCAATCCATCAGGAAAACATAATAGTTATAAACATATATGTACCTAAAACAGAGCCCCAAAATTCATGAAACAAAAACTGAGAGCTGAAGGGAGAATTAGACAATTTAACAGTAATAGTTGGAGACTTCAATACCCTACTTTCATTAATGGATAGAGTAACTAGACAGAAGATCAGCAAAGAAATAGATCAAGCAATACTGGAGTAGCTTGCTGTCTATTTCATTCCTAGGAACACCCACTGCCAAAGACCTCTGCAAACCAAGAAATCAGATTGCCTAGTGGTCCCTGCTGCCCTTTACAGTTGATATGTCCACCTTGTCTGGATCCCATCATACTCACTGAGATTAGGGAACACATCTCAATGATTGTATCCCCTACAGCCATACCTGGCCTACAAAAGAAAGTAACCAGGAGCTTTCCAAGGATGGAGGTGGGGGCCGGCCTGGTGGCGCAGCGCTTAAGTGCGTACATTCTGCTTCAGCAGCCCGGGTTTGCCGGTTCAGATCCTGGGTGCGGACATGGCACCACTTGGCACACCATGCTGTGGTAGGCGTCCCACATATAAAGTAGAGCAAGATGGGCACGGATGTTAGCTCAGGGCCAGTCTTCCTCAGCAAAAAGAGGAGGATTGGCAGCAGTTAGCTCAGGGCTAATCTTCCAAAAAAAAGGATGGAGGTGCTGCCTTCAATGCCCTAGCAAAGTAATTGTCTTCTGGGTCCTCTCACAGAATATGGTTGACAGGTTGCACAAGATAAACCCAGTCTATCATCCTAAGCCTTTGGATTCCTTCTTCTATGTAATGCCAGGAAAACTCTGGCATCTCAACTTCACTAACTGTAGGCCACCATGAAGTCCAAATTTCAGTCAACTAACCAAGTAACTGCTTAAAGATTTTATTTTTTTTCCCTTTTTCTCCCCAAAACCCCCCAGTACATAGTTGTGTACTTTTAGTTGTGAGTCCTTCCAGTTGTGGCATGTGGGACACCACCTCAGCATGGCTTGATGATCAGTGCCATGTCTGTGCCCAGGATTCAAACCAGGGAAACCCCGGGCCGCCAAAGCCGAGTGCGTGAACTTAACCCTCGGCCATGGGGCCGTCCCCCACCAAGTAACTTTTTAGAACCAACTTCAGGTACGTGAGCTAGCACATTAAATCTGGAATCTCTAGTAAATGCACCCATATCAATGAATTTGGCCCTATCTAGTGTTATATTTTACCCTCATTGGTCTAACACCCTTAGAATCCATTCTTACACACTCCCCAGGTTTCTGCCAACATATTAGCAATGTGTTGCAATTCTTTTGATATGTAAGCTGTTTCCTCCTGGATCATCGTGTGTACCTGTAGCCCTGGAACATGCTGAAAATTTGACCCTAGTTAAAGGTCTAGTGGCAACAGGGTAGTTGTCCTGGGTTTTGAATGAAATGAGCATCCCCTTTCAAGGCATTTGCCCCAGGTAAAGTTAACACAGGGTTTTCAGACAGAGGAAAGCTAGTCTCTTCAGATACAGGAAGGAAAGCTACTTCCATAGGCAAGGGAGTTTCAGAATGACTTGAGAGTTCAATATTGTCCACTTCATCTGAGTCCAAGTAGATAAACCATTCCAAATTTCTGGATCCTATTCTTTCCTGATCAATGCCCTAGTTTTCCCATGACAGATTTGATATGACTGAATTAAACTGTCATTATAATTCAACAACCTACACAATTAAATTTTGTGTTTGACTTTTACCAATATCAGCCCTGGGTCTACGTAAGAAAGAGCTTGTTTTAGGACTGTCTTGGAAGCATCGTGGTTCTCAGACTGTCACTGTGCTGGGAGTTAATAGACCTGAGCTTGTCATTTTCTCTCTGTGATCATTCAAGCGCACTGAAAAGAATCCATCCTACACCACATTCCTGGTTATCACTACTGCCATAGCAGTCGAGGGCAGCAGCCACTTGGCTTCCCAAGGCATGTGCTTCTGTTGGCACTTCACCACAGTCAGCTACAGGTGACAGCTTTAACTGTGATGCCACTGCACACTATGGATTACTAGCATCCCATTTCCCATTGGCAAAGAGCTCAGCACTGCTCAAGCCCAAGCGTGTGGCCAAACAAATTGCAAAATCCCATCTTTGCGGGTTTATCTCCTGGGACCACTCCCAGTACGAATTATTACATCAGTAAGGTCCAATCAGGAGACAGAAGCCACAATGGGAAAGTTTAACATAAATAATTATTAATAGGAGATTGGAATAATAGGGGATTAACTAATGAGAGCTAAATACAATTCTAAAGAACACAGAAGTAGCAGATATAACATAAGGTCAGCTACTATCTGTAGAGCTGAGATAGAGTGCCCAAGGAAGAGTCCTCTCCCGTCAGGGCAGAGATCCAGACTTCATTTGAAAGGGCATAGAGAGCAGTCGCTGATGTGCCTCACCAAGGGGCGTTCCTGGAAATCTGCTCTCTGGGTGTCAGGTGAAGCTGCTAGTCACTGCACACTGCTGGGACCAAGGCTGTAGGAAGTCTACTCTGCAGGAGCCCAGTGCTGGAGAGAGCTTTGCCAGTGCAGGCATGCTGTTAACAGGAGTCAAGGACTAGAGCGTGCATACTCAGTGAAAGCCCAGTGCTGGAGACAGCTGCACCAATACCGGAATCAATCACTGTAGCAAGACATGCCATTGCAGAAGTCAAACATTAGAGAAAGTGCACTGAATAAGCACAGTGCTGGGGGAAACCAGCCTGCTGCAGAAGTCAGTGCTGGAGAAAGCTTGCTCTGCAGAAGTGCAGTGCTAGAGAGAGCTGCATGAGGGTCAAGACTGTGAGTGTGCAAAAGGAGTACAAACATCAGGCGTCCACACACTGCAAAGGCAGCATGTGGTCTGGGGTTTGTGGTGTCCACATAGGGGTAGAGGGGGTGCGGCAAGGTGGTTGCAAGCTGGGAGGTGCGGGCTCCCCAAAGGATTCCTCACTCTGGACACGCATCTAAGGCAGAGGAGCACTGGATGTGCTCACATACGTGTGCTCCTGCAAAACTGCAGCAAGTGCGAGAAAAATGAAACCTCAACAGGACAAGAAGAGCAGCCCCTTCCTCTTTCAATGTCCCTCCAGCGCCCTCTACCGACAAAGTTTAACATCAAGCTCAGTGCAAGGAGAAATGCATAAATAATCCAGCCCATTATCTCAGAGCAGATTCTGGAGGGTGAATATGGAGCTGAAAGGCAATAAGTTGAAAACTGACATAATGGCAGAATCCCCACATAGGCTCTCTAACTCCACAGACTGCCGGCCAATATGGTAGGAAGGGCTAAGTGAAAGCCCCTGGAATTTCCTATCCCTACAAAGACAACAAACCAGTAAAATACCACATCCCTGGGAGAAGCACAGAGATTCGTGCCTCCGTCAAAGAACTGAAAGCAGCAGGAGTAATGAGACCTATCACATACCCATTTAACCCACTAGGTTGGCCTGTGCAGAAGTCAGATGGATCTTGGAGAATGACTGTGGACCTTCATGAACTTAATCAGGTGATGATTCCAATTGCACCTGCTGTCCTAGGTTTGTTATCTTTCCCAGAACAAATCAACATGGCCCCTGGGATTTGGTACGCAGCTATCGACCTGGCTTTTTCTCCATGCCAATATGCCGGGTCCACCAGAGTAGTTTCCTTATAGCTGGCAAGGCCACCATGTATCTTCAGGTTGCCTCAGGGCTATGTCAATTCTGCTCTGTCATAATATAGACTGCAGAGATCTTGATCATCTTAGCATTCCACAGAACATCACACGAGTCCACTATATTGATAACATTATTGGAACTGATGAGCAGGAAGTAACAAGTACTTTAATTGCCTTAGTAAGACATATGCAAACTAGAAAGTGGGAGATAAACCCCACAAAACATTCCGGGGTCTGCTAACCCAGTGAAGTTTCTAAGGATTCAGTGGTCTAGAGTATGTAAAGATATCTCCTCCAAGGTGAAAGACAAGTTGCACCTCATGCAACCTACTCCCCTCAAAGGAACACAAGGCTTGGTAGGCCTGTTTGGTTTTGCAGGCAACATATCTCATCAGTAGAGTCACCTGTGAGGTGCCAGTTTTGAGAAGGGACCAGAGCAAGAGAAGGCTCTGCAGCAGGTTCAGGCTGCAATATGTACTGCCCTAAAACTTATGATCCAGCAGAGCCAGTGACATTCAAAATGTCCATGGCAAACAGGGATGCCATATGGAACCTCTGGGAAGCACCAATAGCAGAACCACAGCACAGACTCACGGGACTTTTATAAATGTAGGCCCTTTTCTACGGACAACTATTATACTTTTGAGAAACACCTTGTGGTTTGCTATTGGGACTTCATAGGGACTGAACACCTAACCAGGGGACATCAGGTAACCTTGAAACCTGAGCCTCTCATTATGAATGATGAACCATAAGGTTGGGTGTGCACAGTAGCAATCTGTCATCAATTGGAAATGGTATATAAGAGACCAGGCTTGGAGAGGTCCAGAGGGTATGAGCCATTTACTTAAGCAGATGGTTCCTGTTGCACTGTCTTCTCTCCCTCAGTCAATGCCTGTGACCTCCAGGGGTGTCCCTTATGCACAGTTGACTGAGGAAGAAACAACTCAAGCCTGGTTACAGATGAGTCTGTCTGATATGCTGTTATGACCTGACAGTGGACAGCTGTAGCACAGCCCCTCTTGGCTGAACCTGAAGGACAGTGGTGAAAAAAAAGCCTTGCAGTGGACAGAACTTCAAACAGTGCATTTGGTTGTTCACTGTCTGGCATGAGGAATGGCCAGAAGCACACACCTGTACTAATTCATGGGCAGTTGCTGATTGTTTGGCTGGATGGTCAGGGACTTGGAAGGAACAGGATTGGAAGATTGGTGACAAGGAACTTTGAACTTTTGTAACCTTTTTTAAAAAATAATTTTACTTCAATTTGGAATCATTTCATCCAGGAGCCCAGCTTGGTTTCTGAGTTCCTTTAGATGGGCCGTTAGCTTTTCTTTAACTATTCCTGATTTTATTGGCTCTTAGCAGTCAGAACAGGATATTACATTCTCACAAATAGAGGCAAGAGGTATAGGCATCAGTTTCCTCTTAGTGGCCCATGCATTTGTCTGCTTGGGCTGCCATGACAAAATGCCAGAGACTGGGAGCTGAAACAGAAATTTATTTTCTCATGGTTCTAGAGGTTAGAAGTCCAATCTCCTCTTCTTAGAAGGACACCACTCATATTGGATTAAGGCCCACCGTAATGACCCTATTTTAACTTAATTACCTCTTTAAAGACCCTAGTTCCAAATACAGTCCCATTCTGAGGAACTAGAGGTTAGGACTTCAGCATATGAAATTTTGGGGGGAGAGGGAGGAGACACAATTCAGCCCTTAATAGCCAATATTAAACAAATTTGAAGGCCATTATCCTACTGCTAAGACACTAAGAGGAAGCCTCACCTATGGGTTCAAGTGCAGGCAGCAGTCTTCCCAAGTCAGTGTGCCTGTGCAGCTCCTGTCCAGGTCCTCAAAGGTGAGCGCAGTAGGTAGGCTCTTCCAGGGCTGCATGTTGGGAGAGGAGGGGGGAACCCATTATTTTTACTTCTCTTCTTGAGCTCTGGGCCATGTTACTAAATCAGAATTAATGATTTATCCATCCACGGTCACTGGCAGCACTGGACCATGACGATCCTCCCTTTGTAAAACTTGGGATGTGGAAGAGTAGAGCAGAACCCAAGTTCTAGCCGGCACGTGCACTCTCAAGGGGAAACGCAGAGGAAGGAACTGGTATATGGATACATCATTTCTCCTTCCTAAGTCAGTCAGGAGGTGGGGAAAGGCAGGAGTGTATACCAGGAGTCCTCCCTCTGCATGAAGGGAAACATCAGGAGTAGGGAAGATGTGTTCTCCCCACCAACATTATGCAAGAGGGATGTTGTAGCCATTTCCTAAAGGGATTCCCATGTTCTCTCCAGCTGAGCGATTTCATGAAACCAAGTGTATTAGTTTTCTATTGCTGCATAACAACTGCAAACTTAGCTTAAAACAACAGCCACTTACTATCTCACAGCTCTGTAGGTCAGATCCTGTGGGCTTGGCTGTTCTCAGCTTAGGGTCTCATAAAACCAAAGTCAAGGTGTTGGCTGGGCTGGGCTCTTATGTAGAAGCTCTGGGGAAGAATCCACTTCCAAGCGAATTCAGGTTGTTGGCCCAATTCAGTGCCTTGCAGTGCAGGACGTTGTTCAATGTTTTCTTGCTGGCTGTTAGCTGGGGGCAGCTCTTTAGAGGCCACTGCATTCCTCATCACGTGTCTCCCTTCGTCTTCAAGCCAGCAGTGGCTCAAATCCCTGTCATTCTTCAAATCTCTGACTTTTTCTCCTGCTACCAGCTGGAGAAAACTCTGCTTTTAAATGGCCAACTGATGGGGTGATAATCTCGGTATCTTAACATCAGTTGACTTGGAACTTTAATTACATCTGCAGAATCCCTTCACAGCAGTTTCTAGATTAATGTTTGACTGAATAACCAGAGGACAGGCATTTTAGGAGGTTATCTTTAGAATTCCACCTACGATACAAGGAATCCCCATCTTTGCCCCAGACCTTAAGAGAGGCAAAATCCCTCTCTGCCACAGATTTCTTAGATCCTAGCTGGGCACAGAAGACAAGAAAGTGTGGTACATGCTGTCTTCCTCTGGAGAGACCGCAGTCAAATCCTCAGCTGGTTCATAAATTCTTAGCAACTTCGTGTGATTTAGAAAAAGGTGACCTTTCCTTAAAGAACTTACTGCCATCTGTTGGAAATTTGCTGTAATAACTATAAAGATCTCTACCAGGAAGTGAAGGGCACCTCCAAGAGTTGTGCAGTGCATTACCCAGTGGGATCACATACACCCTCGCATTCCAACCATTGTCCCATGCTAAGTGTCTTCTCTGGAGACATTTTTTCCCAGAACCCTTCTTTCTGACATTCTTCATTGGTTTATTTTTATCTGTTGATGATTTGGGGGAAATGTGACATAAAGTGGCCATTATTTGGCCTGAATAGGGTGATGAATTAATACTCAGAAAAAAAAACATGTTTGCCATTGGTCTGATCTAATCTGTTTGTTTATATCCATAAGCAAATATCCAAGATCTTACAAGGAGCAAACCCCAAAGTAAGAGCAATATTAAGGTAATAATAGTAGCCACTGATGTTACTCAGTGTCTGTATCTATGTACATGTACAGATATAGATCATATATATATAATACACACACAAACACTCACATATATACATAATCTCACTTAATCCTCACAGGAATCCTGTCAAGTAGGGATTATTATCCCTCTAGATAGACAAGAAAACTGAGGCCCAGTGATGTTATATTACTTGTCCAAGGTCATGGATACAAAGAAGCTGAGTTAGGACTCAAACCTATACCATCTGATCTGAAGCCTACACTCCTAACCACTTATGTAGAGATTAGTTGAGTTCCTGTGCCTTCACTTGACACCTTTGCTGTCTGCCTCACTGTGGCCCAACCTGGGACAGAGAAGAGGCCAGGCCTGGAATGTCTTAGTTCTATTCATGGAAATGGACTGAAGGGAAAAGTGTGGTAGGGAGTTCTTTGTGGCTAAAAGAGAATGGCCACTGGGCTTGGAGGAAAAACGGTAGGCCCTGCCTTGTTCACCATGGTATCTCCAGTGCCTGGCGCCTTGCTGGTGCAGTTAGATGGCGGAATGACTACCTGGTCAGCCAGGCAGCCAGCATGCCTATGAGAGCTCCAATCTGTGCTCTGCGTCTCTGATGTCTGCTCCTGCTACCACCCCCTTCCCTTTCCAATAAATTAGCTCATCTGAACTGGATTTGAGAGCGTCCTGTGCTGCGGGCGCTGTGCCAAGTGTTTTACTTGCATCTTCTCCTTTACAATGAAGTAAGAATCTACCTATTGATTATTTCATATTTGAGAGGCTTCTGGGCTGGAGGAAAATATCCACTACCTTCTATACTTTGTTAAGTGTTCAACTATTAGACTCTATTTAACAAAAAAGCAAAAATGGAAAGCCATTTTTTTTCCCATAGGGGATTTAGGCTTTGATTACAGATTTAACTGATTAAATTATCTTAAATAATTTAAACTGCAAATACAAATTCACTACAGCTGATTCTTTTGACTACTCATATGCTTTAAGCATACACAAATAGCTTAGTTACAGAATTTATTAAAACCCTGCCATCAAAACTGGTTATAAAAGTGCTAAAACCATGGAAGTAACTTTTTCTTATCCTTATTCCCCCACCTTCCTGAGGTTCCAATTTTTACACCTTTCTAGGGTTTCAGTAATTCTACCAGTTATTATTTTTATACCTTCCTAGAGCTTTTGTAATCCTACTAGACCCAAAAGAGAAAGGATACTGTCTCAGAGTAAGCTGAGGTTGCGGGTTCTGGCCAGAGACATGGGATCAGGTTGCACCATTCTAAGTATTCAAACCTGAGCTGCTGATCATTAGTCCTGGCACCTTTTTATGGGCAAGTTTTTCTTGTTTTCCTTCTGGGGCTTTTAAGTCTCTTCCTTTCTTTTGTATGCTTTTTTTTTTTTTCTGCTTTTTCTCCCCAAATCCCGCCAGTACATAGCTGTATATTTTAGTTGTGGGTCCTACTAGTTGTGGCATGTGGGACACTGCCTCAGCATGGCCTGATGAGAGGTGCCATGTCCGCGCCCAGGATCCGAACCAGGGAAACCCTGGGCAGCCGAATACAAAAGTAAATATAATAGTAAATGGAATCTCCATGAACCGATCATTTAGCTTTAACAATATCAACTCATGGCCACTGACTCTCCTCCCTTATTATTTTGAAGAAATTCCCAGATGATAGGATTTTATCTGTAATTATTTCAGTATGATTCTCTAAAAGATAAAGATTTAAAACACGGTGCCATTATCAAAACTAAAAATTTTTTATAATCATCCCTTAATATCTAATATCCAGTGTATTCCAATTTTCAATTTGAATAAATGTCCCATAAATGCCAACTAAATTTTTTTTCAGTTTGTGTGAATTGGAATCCAAATAAGATCCATACATATAACTGATTTTCATAAAAGTGTTAATTTTTGAACCTTGGTGTCTTTCTCAGAGATGCTACATTCAGGTTTTTAGAAACAGAATAGGCTGTTAATACCTGAGCAGTGTCCTTTCATTAAGATATATTGATCTGGTAATATATATTGATCTGGTAATAGTGCTAATAGTAGCACTATTAAAACCTACCTCTGGGCTGGCCCGGTGGCACAGCAGTTAAGTTCACACGTTCCACTTCTCGGTGGCCCAGGGTTCGCTGGTACAGATCCCAGGTGTGGACATGGCACCGCTTGGCAAGCCATGCTGTGGCAGGTGTCCCACATATAAAGTAGAGGAAGATGGGCACGGATGTTAGCTCGGGGCCAGTCTTCCTCAGCAAAAAGAGGAGGGCTGGCAGTAGTTAGCTCAGGGCTAATCTTCCTAAAAAAAATTAAATAAATAAAAATAAAAATAAAACCTACCTCTTCCATTATTAACTTATAATTGGTAAGGTCACCAAAGTTGCAGACATATCCTTCCCAGCTCTTCCTCTGACAGTCTGACAGAGGATCTCAAACCTGGCTGAACATTAGAATCTGGGGATCTTTGTTTCCCCCCAGGTGTGGTAAAATACACATAAAATTTACCACATTAACCTTTTTTTTCCAATTATTTTATTGAGGTCATAATGATTTATAACATTGCGTAATTTCAGGTGTACATTATTATTGGTCAGTTTCTGTATAGACTGCATTGTGCTCACCATCAATAGTCTAATTTTTATCCGTCACTATATATATGTGTCCCTTTTGCCCACCCCTAGACCCCCTTCCCCTCTGGTAACCACTAATCTGTTCTCTTTATCCATGTGTTCATTTATCTTCTACATATAAGTGAAATCATATGGTGTTTGTTTCTCTGTCTGGCTTATTTTACTTAAGATAATACCCTCAAGCTCCATCCATGTTGTTGCAAATGGGATGATTTTGTCTTTTTTATGGCTGAGTAGTATTCCATTTTAAGTTATGCCACATCTTTTTTATCTACTCATCAGTTCATGGGCACTTGGGTTGCTTCCACATCTTGGTATTGTGAATAATGCTGCAGTGAACATAAGGGTGCGTAAATCTCTTTGAATTGTTGATTTTAAGTTCTCTGGATAAATATCCAGCTGTGGGATAGCTGGGTTATATGGTATTTCTATTTTTAATTTTTTGAGAAATCTCCATACTGTTTTCCATAGTGGCTGCACCAGTTTGTATTCCCACCAGCAGTGTATGAGGGTTCCCTTTTCTCCACATCTCTCCAACACTTGTTATTTTTTGTCTTGGTAATTATGGCCATTCTAACAGGTATAAGGTGATATCTTAGTGTAGTTTTCATTTGCATTTTCCTAATAATTAGTCATGTTGAAAATCTTTTCATGTGCCTGTTTGCCATCTATATAGCTTCTTTGGAAAAATGTCTGTTCATATCCTCTGCCCATTTTTGATCAAGTTGTTTGTTTTTTTGTTGTTGAGTTGTATGAATTCTTTATATATTTTCAGAAATTAACCCCTTGTCAGATATATGATTTGCCGATATTTTCTCCCAGTTGGTGGGTTGTCTCTTCATTTTGTTCATGGTTTCCTTTGCCTTGCAGAAGCTCTTCAGTTTGATGTAGTCCCATTTGTTTATTTTCCTTTTGTTTCCCATGCCTGAGTAAACATGGTATTTGAAAAGATGCTGTTAAGACCGATGCCAACCGTGCTAACCATTTTTAAGCATACAGTTCAGTCCCATTAAGTACAACATTCACATTGTTGTGCAACCATCAGCACCATCCATCTTCAGAACTCTTCTCATCCTGCAAAACTTAAACTCTGTATAAACAGTAACTCCCATTTCCCCCTCCCCTCAGCCACTTGCAACCACCATTCCACTTTTTGTCTCTATGAATTTGACTACTCTAGGTACCTCATATAAGTGGAATCATATGGTACTTGTAGTTTTGTGCCTGGCTTATTTCACTTAACGTAATGTCCTTAGGGTTCATCCATGTTGTAGCATGTGTCAGAATTTCCTTCCTTTTTCAGGCTGGATATTGTTTCATTGTATGTATATGCCACATTTTGTTTATCCATTCATCCGTCAGTGGACACTTGGGTTGCTTCGATCCCTTGACTATTGTGAATAATGCTGCTATGAACATGGGTGTTCAAATATTTTTTTTTGAGCCTCTGCTTTCAATTCTTTTGGATAGAATTGCTAGATCTTTTTTGAGGGCCTGCCATACTGTTTTCCATAGCAGCTGCACCATTTTACATTGCCACCAATGTGCATAAGGGCTTCAATTTCTCCATATCCTTACAAACATTTGTTATTTTCTTTCTTTCTTTCTTTCTTTCTTTCTCTCCCTCTCCCTCTCTCTCTTTTTATAGTAGCTATCCTGATGAGCATGAGGTGGTATCTCACTGTAGTTTCAATTTGCATTTCCCTAATGATTAATGATGTTAAGCATCTTTTCATGTGCTTGTTGGCCACTTGTGTATGTTCTTTGGAGAAATGTCTATTCAAGTTCTTTGTTCATTTTTCAATTGGGTTGTTTGTATTATTGTTGTGAAGTTGTAGGAGTTCTTTATATATTCTGAATATTAATCCCTTATCATAGAATCTGGAGATCTTTTGTGATGAGACCTGTAAATCAGTATTTTTTAAAGCGCCTCAGGTTGAGAACTGTTTTCTTAGGAGATGAGGAAGTAAGTATAAGTTAGTTCTCATCAAGACAAATGGAAAATTCCTCATCTTGGAACAGTATTGAAATCTTCTACTTGGTTACACTATGTGTTCATGAGTGCTGTCCAGTCATGGTAATTCTGCATTTCCCAGAGTCACTGGACTGACTCACAGTTTCCTGGGTCTGTGCTTTCCTCTTTGCACAGACAGAAACAAGTTCCTATTTATACCTTATAAACAGAGGAAAAGAAGAGACAAAATATCCATATATTAACACTCTCCTACTTATAAAAATCAGCAAAATATGTCTCATCACCTTTCTTAGATAATATAACTACCTTTTTGAAGCCTTTATATTAACTTTCTACTCTTGAGTAGCTTATGGACCCAGCCTTTCCCAGACATTTCACTTAAGCATAATGATTACTAAATATTTTACGGTGCTCCAACTGTTACAGCTTGGATAGTGGTAGTCCATTTAATTAGCGTTTGTCCTTGTAACATTACCCCTGACGTCCTTGAAAATATCCTTGCTATCTAGCATCAATAGGATACTTGTAGATCCGTCCTGATTTTTCTTGTCTCCAGAAATGAAACAGCTACCCTCCAAGAACTCCTGGTTGTTTTAATGGTAAATAATATAAGACACCAGCACCTAGGCATTAGGGATATACATGACAATTAGTAGGAGGGCACTGGACCTCACTTGGTAGTGAGAGAGTTGGAAAACATTTCTTTAAGGTACAGTTTTATATTGATCTTTCTAATTTAATATATCACTGCTGTGCCCTGCTTTCCTAGGTCTGTGGATCCCCTGACCACAGGGACAATCCTTTGAGGCTGCCCTTACCATTATCCCCACCTTATAGCTGAAAAAATTGAGACTGCAAGAAATTACGTAACTTACCTAAAATCACATTGCAAGTAAGTGTAGAGCTGCCCAGCTCTGCCCAATTTATTTCAGAAACTGAGTTCCTATGGGTTTCCTTGCAAGGCCCCGCCCCAACCTCTGCCTGCTCTCAGAAACACAGAACTTTGTCGTTTGTAGACTTTCCACCAAGTTTCCCTTGTTACTGAAAGTTCAGTCTCTGATCGCGATGCCAATCCAAATAACGAGAACAGAGTCTTGGGGAAAAAAGGGAAAGGTTTTACTTTGCCAGGCAGAGGGAGCAAAGCAAAGGGCCAGTGCCCCAAAAGTTGTTTGCTCCCCATTAAGAAACAGGTAGGGGTTTTTATTTGGGGTTTTGGGTAGCGGAGGGGGGCTGTGGCCTTCTTGGTCAGCGTTTTCCCATCAGCCTGTTCCTGGGGCTGCTTCCAGCGGAGGAGACAAAGGATTTGTCAGATGAGTGTCCTTGGCTGTTTATCTCCATGATGGAGGTAGACTCTGACGTCAGGAAGCCACGGAGTTGGGCCTGGGAAGCTTCAGTTTCTTGATATTCTCCGGACATTAGTTTCTCTGTAAAAGAGCTTCAAGGTCCTGTGATTAGCCACAACTTTAGTGGGAGCCCAGCGTGAGGTTGTCTGGGCTTGAACAATTTGTAACTGCTATTTGGCTCTATAGCTCAGGGAGTCAGAGGTTAAAGAAACAAGCATTTACATATCAGTGTACTAAAGAACCAGGAAACTGGAAATGAGCGCTTTTATTTTTAACCCATATGTGCTGGGTTCACTGTAGGGGAACCAATGTCAGGGCTGATGTTAACTAAGAGCCGGTAACACCCCGTTTAGGACTTCCAGCGCAGGGTCTTCCTAGTCTTGGGTGGGGTAAGGAGAAACTATCCAGATTCTTCTTTTCTCCCTGCAGGATTCGGGAGTGAGGATGACAAGGAGAGCCTTCCAGGAGAAAGGCCTGAAAACAGAGCCCCTCAGGAGGCTCCTTCCCAGGAGGGGCCTCCGGACAAATGCCCGGCCCAGTTCCGCCGTGCTGCCAGACGCCAGAGCTCCCGGGGGAGGAAGCAAGGCCCTGAGGGCACCCAGGACGATACCCCAGGGGAAGGGGAGGTGAGCTGGCTCCCCAGGCAAGGCGAGGCCCTTAGCCTCCGACGGCTGCCCCGAGATCCAGCCACCCACCTGTGCCCCGAGGCGGGAAAGAGCTTCCCAGCTCAACAGCCACCAAGGGAACATGGGGGGAGGGGGGCGACAAGCGGCCCTAGCCTGCCCTGAACCCAAGGTCACAGCACCCATCTTGCTCGTGCCCGGCTCTCGCACAGGGAGTCGGCCCACCAGCACCTCAAGTGTGGGAAGGCCTTCTGGCACAACTCAGACCCCACCCAGCACCTGAGGACGCATCGCAGCCAGAGGACCTGCCTGCGCCTGAGTGCGGGGTTGGTGCCAGGACACCTCCTCCCGCACCAGCGCTCCCAGCGGCCCAGGTGTACGCGCGGTGCGCCGGCGCCTCCACCCCCGCAGCGGGTCAGCACCTCACCGACCGCTCAGCTGCCCCCCGGCCTCCAGCCGCCGGCCACACCTGGAGAGGCCCCCGCACGCAGGAGACGCTGCGTGGCGCCGCCCTCCCCCCACCCGCTGCCTCCCACCTGCCCAGAACGCCCACGGATGCCAGGACTGTGAATCGGTTACCTCGGTCGCCAGAGGACGTGAGGCAAGAGCTTCCACCAGGTGCCAACCTCGCCGGTCCCCTGGGAACCACGTGGGCGAGGGGCCTTTCCGCCCAGGCACCCCCTCAACGCCTCGCGCCGCTGGACCTGCATGGGACAGGGAAGGCGGCCTGGGCCAGCGGGTAGACCCCAAGGCTTCTGGTGCAGCCCTGAACCAGCCCAAGAAGACCTGGAAAATCCCCACCTGGAGAAGGCCAAGGGCGAATGAGCCCTCTGAGTGGTTCCAAGGGCTTTCACCAAGCTCTTACTTGCCGACTCCACTGCTGGGCCTTTCAAACTACGAAATAGTAACATCTCCCATTTATTGAGGGCTTACTCTGTGCCAGGCTTTGTGATTTATGGGAATTATCTCATTTAATCCTCAGAATATCCCTGTGATATTGGTGTTCTCATTATCAGCATTTTACAGATGGAGAAACTAAGTCTCAGAGAGGTTAAGGGACCTGCCCAAAGTCATACAGCCAGCATTCAGACCCAGGTCTGCGGGCCTGACTCCACAGCCCACCCTGCTGCACTGCTCCTCCTGCTGGTACACGAGTTAAGGGTACAGGTTTGACAGGGCATCCATTTATGGAGCATCCATTTTTCTTGTGGTAATTATACAAACACTTTTTATACTAAAGTGAGCAAATCCTCCCTGGAATTAACATTTGCACCACTGATTGAGATGAAACTTGAGATGTCATAGAAATTTCATGTTAAGGCCAGTGCTTCAGGCTCAGCCCATGGATTCCTGAAGTGACCTCTCCTCATACCTCTGCCTTTAGAGAGATGTTGGCAAAGGGTTCTCTGCTCCACGACCAGCAGCTGTGTGGTGCCTTCCTGGAGACCAAGGAAGAGACCCCTGCGTTGCTTGCCTTCCCACTGGGTGCCTTAGGAAGTTCATCCAGTTCCTCTGGGTTAAGGTTTCCAAATTCCCAACAGATAATTAATCTTCAGGATTTGGGACTGAAAAGTAGGAATTCTTAGCAGTTTCTGAAATCATGTTATTCTGTATTTTTCATAACTTTCTGGTTTTTGTTAATAAATAAGAAATACACATTTAGTAGTAATTACAAAAAATTGTAGGCTATAGCCAATATTCAAAAACCAGAAAATACCAGAGAACATTTTGGGTAGTATTCAGATGACAAAACATTTAAATCTTCCGCGAGATTAACTGCCCTACACAGAATCATGTGTTGAAATTGCCAATTTAAGCACTTGTTTCCAAAACTTGTTATTTCTTAGAACATCATTCATAGGATTTGTATAAAATATATGATACATGTAAACAGATTAATGTTTGTGTTATTTGCGAGAATGACTTACTGTTAACAACAGACAGGGCCACAAATACACTTTTAATATGGCAATAGCTACAAAAAAGACTGATTAGATTGTGACCACTTCTCTCCTATGTGCTCCTGTCTCAAGTTCCAGAAATGTCTACCTTAACCATGGACTCCATGTGTTGGCGTTTCCTTCTCTCGCTTTCTACTTGACGTCAGTGGATTCCTTCAAATCAGGAATGCCTCAATGTTTATTGTTAAGCATTAATTCTCACTGGAGAATTATAATACTTTTTCCTATTTTCCCAGTTTCTTGACTCATTGTTCTTGAGATTCAGAAAAAAATATCCCAAAAAATGTCAGGAAGGACTTCCCGCATAGAAATACTGTTCTGGCCTGAGCTGGATCGGCAAGGCACGTCTGCTGCAGAAATAATTACCTAGTATATCGTCAAGCCCAGTCACTGAAGCTTGATGGTTTCAGGGGCCTCAGAGCCAGAATATCCAGTTATGGAGCCCAGCTCTGCCAGTTTCTGGTTGTGAGACCTTGAGTAAGTCACTTTACCTCTCTGAGCTTCAATTTAATGGGTAGGATGATACCTAGGAAATAATATACTTGCTTTGTGAGCCATACTGTGGAAGGGTTTAAAGTATGGCTTTGGAGTGAGTCTGAGGTTTGAATCCATTACTTACTACCTCTTTGATTTGGGGCAAGTTCTAACTACTCTGAGCCCCATTTTTCTCTTCTGTAAAATGGGAAAACTGATTGAGCCCATTTCATAGGGTTTTGATGAGTTTAAATGAGATCACGTGAAAATGCTTACTGCAGAGCATGGTACATTGTAAATGCTTGACAAATGTGGACCAGTGTCGTATTATCTGCTGTATCTACCTCACAGGGCAGTTGTGAGGATGGAAGGGAGGTTATGTTATGGGAGTGTTTTCTAAGCTGTGAACTGGTATCCATGCACTTCTCGTTCCTTCAGAGATGGGATGGTCAGAAGATACTGGCAGACGTTAGTGGTATCTCCAAGTAAGGGGCCTGAGAATACTTATATCCATAGAAGGTACCTGTGTTGAGGAGGAGGTGTCACCATGGTTATCTGGAAAACAGGGTTTAGTTTCAATTAAGTAGGCAAACTCCAGCATCATCTGACTTGGGGTACATTTAGGGGACTAGGGAAAGCTGATTTTCAGCAGGAGCTTTTGGAGAAAGGGCAGTGTTAAACAGAACCTGCCCACTATAGGTTAGGTTTGTTTAATAGGGAAGGGGACATGTGATAGAAGATGATGGGGGGGGCTCTTTGACTCTTGTCTGAAGCCCTGTTATTGGCTGAACTTAGGAAACATTCCTATTAACCAGAACCAGTGCTTCCTGCTCCTACCGTGCATGCACCTACAGTGCTCATTCATTCGTAGATTGTAGACCAAACACGGATCAAAGGGCTTTCCAAAGGTGATCTCATGTAATCTTGACAGCAACCTGGTAAAGTAGATACTAGCACTACTTCTGTTTTGCAAATAAGGGCCCAGAGTCTGGGAAAGTTAAGTCCGTTGCCCAACGTCACACAGCCTACATGTGGCAGAGTAAGGATTCTGACAGAGTCCGAGGCCTAATCCCCACCAGGCCACCTCAACGGACCAGGTGCCAGAGCTGAGCTTGAACAAGACAGAAAGAAACACAAATGTGTGAATTTTAGCACCTAAGTGGCCTCCTCTCTTGCCTTCTGTAACAACTCTCTCTCTCTCTCCTGGTATTACTCCTTTTCTGGACACTGTTTCTTTGCTTCCAGGGAAGTTTTTCTCTCCTTAGCCCTTATATCTGGGTCCTCTGAGCTCCATCCTTGGACTCTTTTCTCTTTCTTTTGCACAGATCTGTGAGGGATCTTCATGCCCACAACCTCAGCTGCTGTCATCTTTCATTCCAATCCAGACTGCCCCTCTGAGCACCACCATGATCCAGCCAACTGCCTCCTTGACATCCCTTCTCTGAGGTTCCAGGCTCCCGACTGAATTCATCCTCTCCCTTAGCATGCCTCTCCTCCCGAGTCTCCCTTCCTCCTTACCATGGCCTCTTAATTTCAAATACTGGCATAGCTGCTGGGAATCCAGAAGCCATCATAGATGAGGCCCTCGAGTCAGTTCTTGGGACAAGAGATGGACTGTAGGGCCTGTTCTCTGAGAGCTGCCAAGAGTTTGGGGGTGAACTTGGAGGGTGGAATTCATCATTTAATCAGCTGTCTACTAAGCACCCAGCAGTGTGCCAGGCCCAATAGCAAGAGTGAAGGATACGTTCTTCATAAGACAGGATCCCTGGCTTCAGGGAGCTTTCAGGCTACTAGAGACAATGGACATTAAGCAATCCTCCCAAAATACAAACTCTTACAAACAGTGTTAAGTAGTGTGAGGAAAAGTTCAGGGTACTATGAAAGAATATAATAGATCTATGTTAGGTTGGGGAATTTTGAGAAAGTGACAATTATTGTAACCCTGAGAACTGAGCTGGGGGAAGAGAATTCCATATAGAGGCAAGAATTGGTGCTTGCACAAAGGCCCAGAGGTGGGGAAGAGCTTGGTATGTTGGAAAAACTGAAAGGCAGCCCGTGTCAATGGAGCTGAGTGTGCTGGGGCGTGTGGTCAAGGTCAGACTTGATGAGCTGGCTGGGGACAGTGGCAGGTGCCTTGTGGGTAAGGAGTCTGGGTTTTTTGGTTAACTTTTTATTTGGAAATAACTTCAAAGTTACAGAAAAGTTGCAAGAATAGTACAAAGGACATCTGTACGTCCTTTACCCAAAATTCGCCTGTTGAAATTACTTGCTTTATTTTGAACTATTTGAAAATAGGTTGAATACATCATGTTCCTTTACCCCGAAATACTTCTTACAGTGCGTATTTCCTACCACAGCACCGTACAGTTACCCACCTCACTACATCTGGCATTGATGCAATATTCTATCTAATTTACCACCCATTTTGTCAATTGCCTCAATAATGTCCTGTATATAGCATTTTTCCCTCTAGTCCAGGATCCAGTCTAGAAATGATATATTGCACTAAGTTGTCATTTCTCTTTAGTATCCTTTAATCTGGAATAGTTAGCCTTTCTTTGTCTTTTAGGACATCGACATTATGGAAGAGTGCAGTTTTCTCCTTTAATAGAATGTTCCTCATTTTGGGTTTGTCTTCTGTTTCTTCATTGTTAGATATGGGTTATGCATTCCAGGCTGGAAGACTGCGTAAGAGATATTGTGTCCTTCTCAGTGTGACAACAAGAGACACACAATGTCTGTCTGCTCTTCCTTGGTGATTTTGTTTAATTTCTCCAATCTATAGTTACTATTTTTCCCTTGTAACCGAGAAGCAATCAGGGAGATACATTACAACTACGCAGATACAGATGAGATTTAACATCTATTGATGATTCTTCTGAATGAAATCAATCTTTATCATGATAATTACAAAATGATGACTCTTTAACTGCAACACTTCCTCCGCTTGACATTCTTCTGCCCTTTTATTTGTATATTTATTAGTAGCGGGGACTCTTAGATTTCTATTATTTTCCAATAAGTTTATAGTTATTAACCTTAATTATTTTGGTGCTCAAATTGTCCCAACGTTGGCCAGTGAGAACCCCTTAAAACTAGAAGCCTGGATGTTATCCCATCTTCAGCAGAGTGGCGTGATCAATTTGCATATAAGCCCACCCTGACTACTGTGTGAAGATGCATTGGAGGGACACAGACGAGGAAGCAGAGAGACGCATTAGGAGGCTTTTGTGTAGTCCAGGTGGGGGTTGTGGCTTAGCCTAGGGCAGTGACATATAGGATGGAGGGAATGGATGCATATTCTAGAAACTTTGGTGGTTGAATTGGCAGGACTTTGTGATGGAGTGAATGTGTGAGCGGCCAGATGGGGAGTAGTCAGGAATGACGGGTGGCTGGGTGGATGGTGACATTTACTGATATGGGGAAAACAAGCAGAGTGAGGGGGTGAGGTGGGATGGATGTTTTAGACAGCTGAGACATCCAAGTGAAGATGTCAAGTAGACAATTGGATACATTGTTCTGGAGCTGGCGAGAAGTCTAGACCAGAAGAAAAGTTAGGAGTTGCCACATATGGATGATTTTTGAATCCGTGGTCCTGGATGAAATGCTATAAGGGAAGAATGTGTAGTGAGGAGAGAGAGGGGCCAGCCTGGGAATCCTGAACGAGGTCACTGTTTGGGGGTGTGAGGGTGTGTGGCAGGAAATGGTAATGGAGGAGTCTGTGGGGGCCAGATCACATGGAGCCTGGAATGTCAGGCCAAATCCTGAGGACTGTGGGGAGCCACTGAAGGGCTCTGAGTAGGGGAGTGGGTGACAGGGTATGATTTGAGTTTCAGAAAATTTGTTCTGACAGCCAAGTGAAGATGATTTGGAGGGTCACAGCAGTGACAATGCTATAGTTCTTTCTAAAGTAAATCTGCCTGCCTCTTGCCGCGGAGATTTCTCAGATGGATCCCTGTGCCTGGAATGCCCTCTCCTTGTTCATGTGGGCACAAAAAAAGATGATCAAAACATCTGCCTCAACTCCTTTTATCAGCCCCAGGCAATGTGACAGCAAACCCCCATCTCCCCGCCTCATTTTGCCTGGAGCTGCACAACTTGCTTCTGGGACCTTTTCTCAGCCGGGGGCAACGTAGGTAAGAGTGTGCACGGGCTGGTCCCTGAGGTTTGCAGGAGTCTGTTTGGGGAATGTGATCCTCTGCCCTGGCATGCTTTGAATTCAGTATTGTCTCTGTCACCAAGGCAACCGCCCATTCAAACCTGTATGTTGCCCCTCTCCACCCCACCCCCCACTCCCACACATGGAAGGGAAGATGGGTTGAGTCTGGATGAACATCCAGTGCATCCTCCACTTACCAGGGGTGGCACTGTGCAGGACACTTGCATTCCTGCCTAGAGGGTGCCAACAGCCCATTTGGAGACACAAATAACCAAAGGCAGAAATTTTAAGAAACCAGAGGGAGGAGCAGATGTCTGGAGCCCAGGAAAGACAAGATTATTTTTAGTTGGAGAAATCAGGGAGGGTTCCCTGGAGAAGGTGGCATTTGAACCAGGCCATGAGGGTAGAGAGGACTATTTTCAGTTTCACAAAAGAAATATTTGATTATTCAGTGATGAGGAAATTTAAAAAATCAAAGCCCCACTTCCTTATATTTTATTGACATTGTCAACACAATCATTTATCGGTTGCATTATATCCCTTTAAGCAGATACTCTGTAGTCAGTCCTGTTATTGTTGGAAGAATTCATTCTAGGCCTCATGACATTGGCTTGGGGTCTGGGGCTGGGCGCTGGGGACAGAAGCCGCTCTGGGGACAAGATGCAACTCATAAATCATTGCTTGAGCCCATCCACTCATTCTTTCATTCAGCAAACATTTACTAAAGACCCACCACAGCCCAGGCCCTGAGGATACATTGATGCTCAGGACATGGTTTCTGTCCTGAAGACCTTGAGTCTAATAGAGGAGCCACAAGTGGGAAGAATTTGTTGTAGAACACGTGTAGATGCCTCACCAGAGGCACAGTGTGTACGAGATGTGGCGCTGACGTGGAGAAGGGAGCTGCAAGGAACTGAAGCCTCAGGAGTAGATGGGGATACCAGGCGGAGCGTGAGCTGTGAGAAGCGGGGAGACTGAGGACACACGTCAGAGGACCAAGTCCACGTGGAGCACGGCAGCGTCCTTCTCTGGCCACGGTCTGGAAGGCACATCTCTCTTACCCTTAGGCTTCTGGGTGTTTGTTTGTTTGTTCTGTTTTCTATTTCAAATATTTCCTTTCTCCCATTTTGGGAGGACTGTTTTTATACTCTTTTCCAAAATGTCAACTTGCGTGCTTAATTCATTTGCTTTATTTTCTCTTTTTGACGCTAAAAGCATTTCATTTAATACTGTTAATTTTACCTCTACAGATAGCTTTGACTGTATCCTATTTTTTAAAAATTATTTTCTAAATAGTTTTAATAGTTTTTCTTCTTGATTTGCTTCTTGTCCTAAGGGTATTTTGAGATACTATTCATGTTTTTCAATTTCTAAGTGCTGTGTTTTATATTATTGTTAGTTATACTGCATTTTTAAATTAATAAAAAAAAATTTTTTTTTGAGGAAGATTAGCCCTCAGCTAACATCTGCTGCCAATCCTCCTCTTTTTGCTGAGGAAGATTGGCCCTGAGCTAACATCCGTGCCCATCTTCCTCTATTTTATGTGGGACACCTGCCACGGCATGGCTTGATGAGAGGTGCCATGTCCGCAGCCAGGATCCGAACTGGCGAACCCCAGGCTGCTGAAGTGGAATGTGAGAACTTAACTGCTGCACCACTGGGCCAGCCCCAGTTGTACTGTGTTTTGATCAAAGACTGGCTTCTAGAATTTCTACTTTTCAAAATTTACCAAAATATTCTCTGTAGCTTAATATTTATTGCATTTTGTCACTGTCCATGAAACTTGAAAAAGATTTGTTTTCAGGGTAGAAAATTTATATATTCATATCCTCTACGTCCTTATTTATTTTTTGATTACTTGTTCAGAAAATGTGTTAGAATACTTCCGATAAAACTGTTTCTCATGTTTCTCCTTCTGTTACTAAATATTTTGTTTCATGGATCTTTGTTGTTATTTAACACATAAGAAATTAGACCCCTTCACTGTTTTGTTTTTTTTAAAGATTGGCACCTAGCTAACCTCTGTTGCCAATCTTCTTTTTTTTTTTTTCCTTCTTCTTCTCCCCAAAGGCCCCCAGTACATAGTTGTATATTCTAGTTGTGAATGTCTCTGGTTGTGCTATGTGGGACGCCGCCTCAGCATGGCCTGATGAGTGGTGCCATGTCCGTGCCCAGGATCCGAACTGGCAAAACCCTGGGCCGCTGAAGCAGAGCGTGCAAACTTAACCACTCGGCCATGAGATCGGCACTCCCTTCACTGTTAATTACACCTTTTAGAGTGAGGTTAAGAGGTCACTTTCTGGAGTCAAGACAGCCTGGATTCAAGCCCCAGCTCCAGCATTTGTTAGCTTAGATTCCATACCTATAAAATGGAGATGATAGTATCTCCTTTGTACAGTTGTTGCATTAAATGAGATAATGAACATACAGCATTTAGAATGCTGCTCGGCACATGGCAAGTGCTTAATAAAGCTAGAATTAGCTCTTATGATCATTGTTACATTGCCCAGCTAACCGTTACTGGCATTGGAAGCCTCAGTTCTAGAGGGAGAAAGGTCTTTAGGAACCTCTATTTTTTCTCTATCCAGTACACATTTGGTAAACAGAATGCTTCACGTAGAACATTAGAAGTCACTGTGAAAACCAAGAAGGAAAAAAACTGACAGCTTCCCAGCATGCAAACACACAGTGACACACTTTAGTTTTGATGGTGGGATCATTGGGTCAGCCCATGCATCGGCATGTGAGTATTAGCGGCATGTTCCAACTTTGCACTGGGAGAGAGGGGGCAGGCGGGATGGGAAGGAGAGGGAGAAGCTCAAGCTTTCCCCAGATGTTGGATCAAACACTGTGCCCCATCTCATCCCTAGATCCTGAGATCCCTTTTACCAGTGCTGTAAGCCCAGATTCTGTGTGTCTTCCTGCCAATAGCTCACACACACAGCCTTCTGAGGCTTTCCCTTGGACACTGGGGCCCTTTTCCTATGGGAACTTTTGTGTCCCCATGCCCTCCCTCCTCCAGGGGAGCCAGTGGTTGATGTATAAGTACAAAAGTCCAGCTCCTTCGCCCCAAGTAGGACAAACTCTAAGTTGCTATTTATACTCCAGAGCTACTCATATACTTGCTAAGCTTCTTTGCACACTTGCTGACCTG
Source organism: Equus quagga (assembly GCF_021613505.1). Taxonomy (NCBI): domain Eukaryota; kingdom Metazoa; phylum Chordata; class Mammalia; order Perissodactyla; family Equidae; genus Equus; species Equus quagga. The sequence continues at coordinate 22,773,959 of NC_060273.1, read as the reverse complement.
CCTACTTCACTCCTTTACTGGTTTTTCCTGGGAACACTTCTTTAATAAATCATTTGCTCTTTAATCCTTGACCCAGGGTAACTTCTGGGAGAATCCCACCTAAGACAAACTGCTTCGCTCCCTCAGAACAGGGGGGATTCTGATATAGAGAAAGTGTAGCAGTCAGGACTGTTTTGGTTGCAAGAAACATGAACCCAAACACAAAAACCCTTTTTGGTTTGGATAAGAAAGAGGGGTTTAGAAGGCTGCTGAGGCAGCTCAAGTAATCACAGTAAGGAAAGGAATGCACCTGGGCCACGGAGGCTTCTGGAATCAGATGGAATCACAGCCTTAAACAGAACCTGGGCATTCTTTCCCCAACTTTCTTTATGCTGCACTCATGTCTGCCTTATTCCCTACGAGTACCATTTTCATGTAGTAGAAACAAGGCTGCAAACAGAGGCTCTACCTCGCTTTCCTCAGCTCTGTCCCTGGTTTGTCCAGCTTGGGACCAAATGGCCACAACTGGGGCAAAGGAGTTCCTGACTTGTCCCCATGAATCTCTTCTCTTCCTAGTGAAGGAGGGGCTGTGGCCAGAAGGAAGGAGGGGTTGTGGAAAGAAACAAAACCATACTAGATGCCCACAACATAGGTCGTTTGGTGAAAAGAGCAGTGAACTTAAAAAGGCATGGCTTACTTGCCCACCCATGTTCACAGCAGCACTATTCACAACAGCCAGAAGGTGGAAGTGACTCAAGTGTCCATCAACAGATGAATGGATAATCAAAGTGTGGTATACACATACAATAGAATATTATTCAGCCTTAAAAAGGAAGGAAATTGTGACACATGCTACAACATAGACGAACCTTGAAAACATTATGCTAAGTGAAATAACCCAGACACAAACTTACAAATATTGTGTGCTTTCATCTATATGAGGTACATAAAATAGGCAAATTCATAGAGAGAGAAAGTAGTATAGAGGTTACCAGGGTATGGTGGGAAGGAGGAATGGGGAATTATTGTTTAATAGGTATAGAAGTTCTTTCTTTCTTTTTTTTTTAAAGATTTTATTTTTCTTTTTTCTCCCCAAAGTCCCCCGGTACATAGTTGTATATTTTTAGTTGTGGATACTTCTAGTTGTGGCATGTGTGATGCCGCCTCAGCATGGCTTGATGAGCGGTGCCATGTCCACGCCCAGGATCCGAACCAGCAAAACCGTGGGCCGCAGAAGCGGAGCACGCGACCTTAACCCCTTGACCACGGGGCAGCCCCTAGAATTTCTGTTTGGGATGATAAAAAAGTTCTTCTCAAAATGGTTAGTGGGGTTGGTTGCACAACATTGTGAATGTACTCAATGTCAGTGAATTGTGCACTTAAAAAGGGTTAAAACAGTATATCAGTCAGGATTCTCCACAGAAACAGAACCAATAGGATATGTATGGAAAGAGAGAGAGACAGAAAGAGAGAGAGAGAGATTTATTATATGGAACTGGCTCATGCAATTAGGAAGGCTAAGAAGTCCAGACCCAGGGGAGTTGATGGTCTAAGTTCCAGTCTGAGTTGGAGAACAGAGGAAGGAGAAGACCAATGTCTCCCCTCAAAGATAGTCAGGCAGACAGAATTCTTTCTTACGGAGCCTTTTATTCTCTCCAGGCCTTCAGTGGGTTTGATGGGGCCCACCCACATTGGGTAGGGCAATCTCCTTCACTGAGTCTACCAATTCAAATTTAATCTCAAACAGAAACACCCTGACAGGCACACTCAGAAATAATGTTTAACCAAATATCTGGGCACCTCCTAGCCCAGGCAAGTTGACACATAAAATTAATCATCACAAATGGTAAATTTTATGTTATGTATATTTTTCACAATAAAAAAAAACAAAGGCATTAGCTTAACTTCCACTTCTGGGCAAAATGGATTAACTAAAACCAGATTTACCCTCCTGCCTGAGACAACCAGAAACAAACAAATAAACAAACAAAAAGACAAAATACATGAAACAATGGTTTTCAAGATACTGGACATAAGACAATGAAGGACACTGATCCCTGAAAGATGGGAATAAGATGAATTCTAATATAGCCCCAGCCAGGGTTGGCCCCATGGCTGAGTGGTTAAGTTCATGTGCTCTGCTTTGGCAGCCCAGGGTTTCACAGGTTTGGATCCTGGGCATGGACCTAGCACCGCTCATCAAGGCAGCATCCCACATGCCACAGCTAGAAGGACCCACAACTAAAAATATATACAAGTATGTACCAGGGGACTTTGGGGAGAAGAAAACATTTTTTAAAAATCTAAAATAAATAAATAAAATAGCCCCAGTCTATTGCATTGTGAGAGTTTCCAGGATGCAGCACAGGGAGGGGGAAGTGAGGCAAAGCCTGGAAGACTTCCTGAGTGGGGAAGATTAGAGTCCAAGGAGACCAAGGCAGCTAGGGTTCATAGGACAGACTACCAGAGAGGAGAAAGCTATACAAAAAGAGAACCCTAGAGAGCTACAGAAGACTGCCCTTGATTTTTATTTATTTATTTATTTTGAGGAAGATTAGCCCTGAGCTAACTACTGCCAGCCCTCCTCTTTTTGCTGAGGAAGCCTGGCCCTGAGCTAGCATGCCTCTACTTTATATGTGGGACGCCTACCACAGCATGGCTTGCCAAGCAGTACCATGTCCGCACCCTGGATCCGAACCGGTGAACCCCGGGCCGCCAAGAAGCAGAATGTGCGCACTTAACCGCTGCGCCATCGGGCCGGCCCCTAAGAAGACTGCCCTTGAGTATTTAGTCCATGAGTGTGAGGAAAGCGCTTGACATCAGCAAATAACTATGTGAAAGGATTAGATGGAATAGTGCCTGGCATTCATACAGGGCAGGTAATAGTACCTATTCCCCCTTATCTAGACTGGAAACACTCATACTTCATGAGGCAGTTGATAAAGTACTCAGGAAAGTCTTGCCTCAGTCATAGGGAATAATTAACCCCAGACTGAGCACTGCTCTGGACCTAACAGATCATAAAAGTAACACCTAAAAGAATCAAGCTGTTTCCAAGTAATTTAACTACATCCTCAATCAAAGTGCAAGATTTATATGAATAAGAAGATGTCTAACAACCAGCAAGGTAGTATTCACAACGTCTAGCATCCAATAAAAGATTACCAGTCACTTGGGGTTGGCCCCGTGGCCGAGTGGTTAAGTTCGCGCGCTCCGCAGCAGGCGGCCCAGTGTTTCGTCAGTTCCAATCCTGGGCGCGGACATGGCACTGCTGATCAAACCACGCTGAGGCAGCGTCCCACATGCCACAACTGGAAGGACCCACAACGAAGAATATACAACTATGTCCTGGGGGCCTTTGGGGAGAAAAAGGAAAAAAATTTAAAAAAAATTACCAGTCACTCAAAGGTGCAAAAAAAACATGACCCATAGTGAGGAAAATAATCGATCAATTGAACGTGACCCAGAACTGAGAGAGATTTTAGAATTAGCAGAGAGGGACAATAAACAATAATTGTAACTGAATTACACATGTTCAAAAGTTAAGTAGAGATATGGAAGGTATTTTTAAAAGCCAAATCAAACTTCTAGAGAGGAAAACTACAAAGTCTAAGGTGAAAAATATACTGCATGGGATTGACACCAGAAGAAAAGATTAGTGGACTTGAAAGTATGGCAATAGAAACTATTCAAAATGAAACACAGAGAGAAAAAAGAATAAAAAATAAAAATGTAAAGAGCATCAGTGAGCTATAGGACAACTTCAAGTGGCCTAATATATGGGTAATTAAAGTCCCTGAAGGAGGACTGGGGACAAAAAATAATATATGAAAATATAATGGCTGAAATAATTCCAAACTTAATGAAAATAACAAACGTTTAGATTCAATAAGCTCAAGAACCCCAAGCACAAGAAACATGAACAAAACTAACCAAGACAGACCATAATTAAGTTTCTCAAAACAAGTAATAAAGAGAAAAATCTTAAAACAGCTGGGGGGGTGTGTTTTATGTACAAAGCAACAAACATAAGGATGACAGCAGACTTATCAGAAACAATATAAGTGAGGAGACAGTGGAGTGATATCTTGAAAGTACTGGAAAAAAACCTGTCAGACTAGAATTCTATACCAGGCAAAAATATCTTTCAAAAATGAAAATGAAAGGCAAAAAAACTGATAGAACTGCAAGGAGAAGTAGATGAGTCCACTATTATAGTAGAAAACTTCAACACCCCTCTATTGGTAATGGATAGATCCAGCAGGCAGAAAATTAGTAAGGACATAGTTGAACCCAAAAGCACCATCAGTCAACTGGATACAATTGACATCTATAGAATACTTCATCCAATAACACCAAAATACACATTCTTCTCAAGCTCACATGGAACATTCATCAAGATAGATGACATTCTGGGGTAAAAAACACATCATAACAAATTTAAAAGAATAGAAATCATACAATGTATGCTCTCAGACCACAGTGGAATTAAACTAGGAATTAATAACAGAAAGATAGCTGGAAAGTCCCCAAATACTTGGAGATTAAATAACACACTTCTAAATAACACATGGGTCAAAGAAGAAATCTCAAGAGAAATTTACAAATATTGCAACTAAATTAAAATGAAAATATAACATCAAAATTTGTGGGATGCAGCAAAAGCAGCGCTTAGATGGAAATTTATAGCATTTAATGCATATAATAGAAAAGAAGAAAGTTCTTAAATCAATAAACTATTCTTCAACCTTAGGAAACAAAAAAAAGGAGGGCAAATTAAACCCAAAGTAAGCAGAAGAAAAGAAATAATAAAAATTAGAGCAAAAATCAATGAAATTTAAAACAGCATATCAATAGAGAAAATCAACAAAACCAAAAGCTGTTTATTTGAAAAGATCAATAAAATCAATAGGCCTCTAACCAGGCTATCTAAGAAAAAAGAAAGAAGACACAAATTACTAATATCAGAAATTGATAATGAGATATCACTATAGATCCCATGGACATTAAAAGGATAATAAAACATATTATAAACAACTTCATGCCCACAAATTTGATAACCTAGATGAAATAGACCAAAGACACAATCTACCAACACTCACACAAGAATAAGTAGACAATATGAAAGACCTATATCTATTAAAGAAACTTAATCAATAATTAATAACCTTCCCGAAAGAGAAAGCACCAGTTCCAGATGGGTTCTCTGGTGATTCTACTAAACATTTAAGGAAGAATTTCTACCAATTCTCTACAATCTCTTCCAGAAGATTGAATGTCTTAACTCATTCTATGTATGTTATTGAAGCTAAATTGGTATCATTTCAAACTAGATTATTATAAATTTAGGATGTTAATTGTAACTAGTAAGGTAAGCACTAAGAAAATAACCAAAAAGTATACAGAAGGGAAGCAAGGAGGGAATCAAAATGGTATACTAGAGAGAAATCAATCAAACACAAAAGAAGGCAGTATTGGAAGTATTCAAGAACAACAACAAAAAAGCATATGAAACTTATAGAAAACAAATAGACAAAATGGCAGAAATGCTTGCTTATCAATAATCACTTTAAATGTAAATGGATTAAACTCACCAATTAGAAGAGAGAGATTGGGAGAACAGGTTAAAAACATGATCCAACAATATGCTGTCTATAAGAGACTCATTTTAGCTATAAATAGGTTAAAAGTGAAAGGATACAAAACAATATTCCATGTAAACAGTAACAAAAAGAGAGTTGGGTAGCTATACTAATACCAGGCAAAATAGTCTTTAGGTCAAAAATTGTTACAAGAGACAAAGGATATTGCATACTGATAAAAGAGATTATTCAAGAAGATATAATAATTGTAAGTATATATGTACCAAACAGTAGAACCCCAAAATATATGAAGTAAACATTGACAGAATTGAAGGGAGAAATAGATAGTTCTATATTAATTGTTGGAGACTTCAAAACCCTTACTTTCAGTAACGGATAGAATATCCAGACAGAAGATCAATAAGAAAATAGAGGACTTGAAAAACACTATAAACCAACTAGACCTAACAGACACATATACAACACTTCACCCAATAACAGTAGAATACACATTGTTTTTAAGTACACATGAAACATTCTCCAGGGTAGATCATGTGTTGGGTCACAAAAAAAGTTAAAAAGATTGAAATAAATGAATGAGATTGAAATGATAAATTTATGATTTATAAGTTTAAAAAGATTGAAATCCTACAAAGTATCCTCTCCAAACCCAATAGAATGAAACTAGAAGCCAACAGTAGAAGGAAAACTGGAAAATGCAAAAATATGTTGGAAATTAAACAACATTGTCTTAATAGACCAATGGGTCAAGGAGGAAATAAATGGGAAATTAGAAAATACATCAAGACTAATGAAAATAAAAACACAACATACTAAAACCTATTGTGGCGCAGTGAAAGCAGTGCTCAGAGGGAAATTTATAGCTGTAAATGCTTACATTAAAAAAGAATGATCTAAAAATATACAACTATGTACTGGGGGGATTTGGGGAGAAAAAGCAGAAAGAAAAAACGGATTGGCAACAGTTGTTAGCTCAGGTGCCAATCTTAAGGAAAAAAAAAAGAATTATTATTATTTTTTTTTTAAAAGAATGATCTCAAGTCAGTAGCCTAACTCTACTCCTTAAGGAACTAGGGGAAAAAAAGAGCAAAAAAAAAAAAACCAAAGCTGGCGGAGAGAAGAAAATAATAAAGATTAGAGCAGAGATAAATGAAGTAAAGAATAGAAAACAATAGGGAAAACAACAAAATCAAAAGTTGATTCTTTGAAAAGATTTTAAAAATTGGCAATCCTGGGGCCGGACCTGTGATTGAGTGGTTAAGTTCGAATGCTCCACTTCAGTGGCCAGGGTCTCGCTATTTCGGCTCCCAGGCGTGGACCTAGCACTGCTAGTCAGGCCATGCTGAGGCAGCATCCCACATAGCAGAACTAGAAGGACCTACAACTAGAATGTACAACTATGTACTGGGGGGTTTGGGGGAGAAGAAGAAAAAATAAATAAAATTTTTTTAAAAATTGGCAATCCGTTGTTAGTCTGGCTAAGAGAAAAAGAAGTCACTTATAACTAAAATCAGAAATGAAAGTGGGGACATTAACTACCAACCTTACAGAAATTAAAGGCACTAAGTGGGAATACTATGAACAACTGTACACCAACAAATTAGATAACCAAGATGAGATGGACAAATTCCTAGAAATATACAAACTACCAAAACTGACTCAAGAAGGAATAGAAAATCTGAACAGACCTATAACAAGTGAAGAGATTGAATTTGTAATAAAAACCTCACAAGGAAAAGTCCAATACCAGACGGCTTCACTGGTAAATTCTAACAAAAATTTAAAGAATTAGTAACAATCTTTCTCAAACTCTGTCAAAAACAGAAGAGAAGAAAATACTTTCTAACTCATTCTATGAGGCCAGGATTACCCTGATACCAAAATCAGACCAAGACATTACAAGAAAAGAAAATTACAGACCAATATTCCTTATGATCCTAGATAGAAAAACAAAATACTAGGCAAACCAAATCCAACAGCATATCAGAAGGATTATACACCATGACTACATGGGATTTATCCCAGAAATTCAAGGGTGATTCAACACACAAAAATTAATCAATATTATATACCACAGTAATAGAATGAAAAAAAAAAACCACACGAGCCTCTCAACTGATGCTGTAACACATTCGACAAAATTCAACACCCTTTCATGATAAAAAAACATTCTGTACATTAGGAATAGAGGAATCTTTCTCAACATGATAAAGTATATTTATGAAGAATGCACAGCTAACATCAGACTCAATAGTGAAACTCTGAAAGTTTTCCCTCTAATATCAAGAAAAGAATAAGGATGCCCACTTTCATCACTGCTCTTCAAAATTATACAGAATGTTCAAGCCAGAGCAATTAGGCAAAGAAAAGAGATAAAAGGCATCCAAATTAGAAAAGAAGTAAAATTATCTCTATTCTCAGATGACATGATCCTCTACATAGAAAAATCCCAAAGATTCCACAAAAAATTACTAGAGCTAATAAACAAATTCAGCAGAGTTGCAGGGTACAAGATTAACACACAAAAATCAGTTGTGCTTCTGTACATTAGCAATGAAACACTGACAGGAAAATTGAGAAAACAATTCCATTTACAATAACATCAAAAAGAATCAAATACCCAAAGAAGACCCAGATAAATGGAAAGACATCCTATGTTCATGGATTGAAAGACTTAATACTGTTAAGATGGCAACATTACCCAAAGTGATCTACAGATTCAATGCAATCTCTGTAAAATTCCAACTGCCTTTTTTGTGGAAATGGATGAGCCAATCCTCAGATTCATATGGAATTACAAGACGTCCTGAAGAGCCACAAACAATCTTGAAAAAGGAGAGCAAAGTTGGAGAATTCATACTTCCCAATTTAAAACTTACTACAGTGCTACAGTCATCAAGACAGTATGGTACTGGCATAGGGATAGATATATAGATCAATGGAATATTAGATATTAGATATATTAGATATTAGATGTCTAATATTAGAGTCCAGAAATAAAGCCATACATCTGTGGCCAATTGATTTTTGTAAGGATGCCAAAAGCATTCAGTGTAGAAAGAAATGATGGGACAACTGGATATCCACATGCAAAAGAATATAGTTGGACCCCTACCCACATCACATATAAAAATTAACTCAAAAT
>NC_060273.1:22758654-22765132 GCF_021613505.1 Equus quagga | reverse complement strand
GTGGGACACCTACCATAGCATGGTTTTTGCCAAGCAGTGCCATGTCCACACCCAGGATCTGAACCGGCAAACCCCGGGCCGCCGAGAAGCGGAACGTGCAAACTTAACCACTGCACCACCAGCCGGCCCCAGTGTAGGCATTTATAGCTGTAAATTTCCCTGTAAGCACTGCTTTCACCGCGTCACATATGTGTTGGTATGTAATGTTTTTATTTTCATTCACCTGAAAATATTTTCTAATTTTTGTCCATTGGTTATTGAAGAGTGTGTTGCTTAATTTCCACAAATTTGTGAATTTCTTAAGTTTCCTTCTGATATTGATTTCTAGTTTCATTCTATTGTTGTCAAAGTTGTATGAATTCAATTTTTTTTAGTTAACTAAAACACATTTTATGACCTAACGTGTGGTCTTTCCTGGACAATATTCCATATGTACTTCATAAAAATGTGTATTCTATGAAGGGTTCTATAGATTTCTGTTGTCTTGTTGGTTTATAGTGTTGTTCAAGTTGTCTATTTCCCTGTTGATTTTCTGTATAGTAGTTCTATCCTTATTGATAATGGGGGTATTGAAATGTCCAACTACTATTGTTGAATTGTGTATTTCTCCTTTCAATTCTGTCAGAAAAACTGTCAGTCAATAATTCTATATCTGGGAAAATTATCCTTCAAGCATGAAGGAGAAGTTAGGACATTTCTAGATAAACAAAAGCTGAGGGAGCTCATTATCAGTAGACTTGCCCTATGAGAAATGCTAAATGAAATCCTTTAGGCTGAAATGAAAGGACACCAGACTAACTCTGTCATAGGAAAAAAAACTAAGAACACTAGTAAAGGTAGTTTCACAGGTAAATATAAAAGACAATATTATTGTACTTTTGGTTTGGTTTGTAACTTCTCTCTTTTTCCTACATGATTTAAAAGGCAAATGCATAAAGCAATAATTATAAATCTATGTTAATGGGCATAAAATGTATTAAGATGTAAACTATGGCCATAACAGCATAAAAGTGGAGGAACAGAGATATACAGGAGGAGAATGTTTGTATAATATTGAAACTAAGTTGGTATTTTTCAAACTAGATTATTATAAGTTTAAGTGGTAATTTTAACCTCAGAGTAACCACTGGAAAAAAATTTTTAAAAAATACATGAAGGGAATCAAAATGGTACACTACAGGGGCCGGCCTGGTGGTGCAGTGGTTAAGTTCACATGCTCTGCTTTGGCAGCCCGGGGTTCACCAGTTCGGATCCTGGGTGCGGACCTCCGCACCACTTATCAAGCCATGCTGTGGCAGGCGTCGCACATATAAAGTAGAGGAAAACGGGCATGGATGTTAGCTCAGGGCCAGTCTTCCTCAGCAAAAAAAGAGGAGGAGTGGCATGGCGGATGTTAGCTCTGGGTTAATCTTCCTCAAAAAGAAAAAGGTACACTATATCTTATAAAAATCAACTGAATACAACAACAAAAAAAGCAGTATTGGAAGAATTGAGAAACAAAAACTATATAAGACGCACATAAAACAAATAGCTAAATGGCAGAATTAAATTATTCTTTATCTGGGGCTGGCCCCATGGCCGAGTGGTAAAGTACGTGCGCTCTGCTGCAGGCGGCCCAGTGTTTCGTTGGTTAGAATCCTGGGCGCGGACATGGCACTGCTCATCAAACCACATTGAGGCGGCGTCCCACATGCCACAACTAGAAGCACCCACAGCGAAGAATATACAGCTGTGTACTGCAGGGCTTTGGGGAGAAAACGGAAAAAAAAATTATTCTTTATCAACAATCACATTAAATGTAAACAGATTAAACCCTCCTATTAAAAGATAGAGATAAGTAGATTGGATTAAAAAAAAGGGATCCATCTATACTCTGTCTACAGGGGACTCATTTTAGATATAAGGACACAAAGAGCTTGAAAGTAAAATAATGGAAAAGATATTCCATTCAAATAGTAACTAAAACAGAGCTGGGGTGGCTATATGATTATCAGACAACATAGACATTATATCAAAAAAGATAAGAGACAAGGAAGGACGTTATATATTGATAACAGGTTCAACACAACAAGAAGATATAACAATTATAAACATACACACCTACTAAAGGAGCCTCAAAATATATGAAGCAAACATTGACAGAATTGAGGGGAGAAATAGTTCTCCAGCAGTGCTTATAGATTCCAACACTCCACTTTCTTTTTTTTTTTTAAAGAGAAAGCATTTTTTTTTAAAGATTTTATTTTTTCCTTTTTCTCCCCAAAGCCCCCCAGTACGTAGCTGTATATTCTTCGTTGTGCGTCCTTCTAGTTGTGGCATGTGGGATGCTGCCTCAGCGTGGTTTGACAAGCAGTGCCATGTCCGCGCCCAGGATTCGAACCAACGAAACACTGGGCCACCTGCAGCGGAGCGCGCGAACTTAACCACTGGGCCACGGGGCCAGCCCCCCAACACTCCACTTTCAATAATGAATACACCAAGACAGAAGATCAATAAGGAGATAGACAACTTGAACAACACTATAAACCAACTAATTCTAACAGCCATATATAGAACACTCTCCCCAATAATAGTAGGATACACATTGTTCTCAAGTGCACATGGAACATTCTCGAGGATAGATCGTGTGTTAGGCCACGAAACAAGACTTCACAAATGGCGCAGCAGCTGTGGAAGATAGTTTGGTGGTTCCTTAAAAAGCTAAACATAAAGTTACCATGTGATCCAACTATTCCACTCCAAACTAATTGAAAGCAAAGACTCGAACAGATATTTGTATGCCAATGTTCATTGCACTATTATTCACAATAGCCAAAAGGTGGAAACAACTAAAATGTCCGTAAACAGATGAATACCTCATAAACAAAATGTGATATGTACACACAATAGAATATTTTTAAGCCACATAAGGGAATAAAGTTTTCTTCTTCTTCTTCTTCTTCTTCTTCTTCTTCTTCTCCCCAAGCCCCCCAGTACATGGTTGTATATTCTAGTTGTGGGTCCTTCTGGTTGTGCCATGTGGACCGCCGCCTCAGCGTGGCCTGATGAGCAGTGCTAGGTCCGCGTCCAGGATCCCAACCAGTGAAACCCTGGGCCACCGAAGTGGAGCGTGCAAACTTAATGACTTGGCCACGGGGCAGCCCCGGGAATGAAGCTTTTAATACATGCTACACCATGGATGAAACTTGAAAATATTATGCTAAGTGAAATAACCCAGATGCTAAAGGACAAATATTGTATGATTCCACTGACATGAAGTATTTAGAAGAGGCAAATTTATAGAGACAGAAAGTAGATTAGAGGTTACCAGGGCTAGGGGAAGGGAGAAATGAGGAGTTATTGCTTAATAGTTACAGAGTTTCTGTCTGAAGTGATGAAAAAGTTTTGGAAATAGATAGTGGTAATGGTTGCACAACATTGTGAACGTAATTAATGCCACTGAATTGCACACTTACAAATGGTTAAAATAGCAAATTTGGTTTTATATATATATTACCACAATTTTTAGAAATTAATAACATACCAAAAAGCCCATTGAATCGTACACTTTGAATGGGTGAAATGTATGGTATGTGAATTATATCTCAATAAAGCTATTTTTAAGTCATTAATTTTGATGTTTGACTTACCACTTTTTCCTTTTACGCATCATGTTTTGGTGTCTGTATCCAGCCCTAGATCCTGAAGGTTTTCTTTTGTGCTTTTAAAAAAGCTTTTATAGTTTTTACATTTAATATTTACATCTGTAATTCATTTTGAGTTAATTTTTGTGTAGGTCTTTTTTTGCCTATGGATGTCCAATTGTTCCAGCGCTATTTGTTGAAAAGGCGCCATTGAATTGGTTTTGGACCTTTGTAAAGAATCAGTTGGGAATATTTGTGTGGGTCTATTTCTAGCTATATAAGTCTGGAAATCTGGTAAACTGATTCCTTCCATTTTATTCTTCTTTTTCAAAATTGTTTTAGCTACTCTAGTTCCTTTGCCTTTTTGTATAAATTTTAGAATACTTTTTTCTATATCTGCAAAAAGCCTTGCTGAGATTTTGACAGGAATGCCATTATACCTGTGCGTCAATGTAAGGAGAATTGACATTTTTGCTATTTTCATCTTGCAATCCATGAACACAGTATGTCTCTCCATTTACAGTCAGGACCTGCATAGCAACGTTTCAGTCAACAAAAGACCGCATATACCATGGTGACCCCATAAGATTAGTACCAGTTAGCCTAGATTTCACCTTTAAGTATGATCTTGGCTGTAGATTTTTTTGTATCGATGGAATAGCCTACTAAGTTTGTGTAAGTACACTCTATGATGTTTGCATGGAGGAAATCAACTAATGATGCATTTTTCAGAACGTATCCCTGTCCTTAAGCCATGCATGACTATATAGAGATCTTCATTGATTTCTTTTATCAGTGTTGTATTTTTTCAGCATACAAGTCCTATACATGTTTGATTAGATTTGCATCTAAGTATTTCATTTTTGTTTTGAGAGATTATAAATAGTATTTTTCATTTTGTGTCCACATGTACATTGCTAGTATATATAAGGACAATAGATATTTTTAATGTTTATCTTGTATCCTGAAGCCTTGCTGAACTCTCTTAATAGTTCTAGGAGTTTTTGATAGATTCCTTGGCATTTTCTCTGTAGACAATCATGTTATACGCGACAAGTGACCATTTTATTTCTTCCTTTATGATCTGCATGCCTTCCATTTTCTTGGCTTATTGTATGAGTTAGAACTCCCAGCATTTTGTTGAATTAGAGTGGTGAGAATAGAAATATTTTAAATTTTATTTTCCAGTTGTTGCTAATGATATACAAAAGCTACAATGGAAAAACAATACATCTAATTTTTGTATATTGACCTGGTATCCCAGAAAGAGTTAAATTTGTTTATTACTTGTAGTAGCTGTTTTATAGATTTCTTGTAAATAATGTCACCTACAAATGTAGACAAATTTACTTCTTCATTTTTGATACTTCTGCCCTTCCCTTTTCTTGCCTTATTGCACTAGACAGGACCACCAGTGCAATGTTCAATGGAAGTAGTGAAAGTGGACATCTTTGGCCTGTTCACGGTTTTAGAGTAAAAGTATTCAATATTTCACCTTTAAGTATGATCTTGGCTGTAGATTTTTTTTTTTTTTTTTGAGGAAGATTAGCCCTGAGCTAACTACTGCCAATCCTCCTCTTTTTTTGCTGAGGAAGCCTGGCCCTGAGCTAATGTCCGTGCCCATCTTCCTCTACTTTCTATGCGGGATGCCTACCAGAGCATGGCTTTGCCAAGTGGTGCCATGTCTGCACCCGGGATCTGAACTAGCGAACCCCAAGCTGCCAAAGCAGAATGTGCGCACTTAACTGCTGCGCCACCAGGCCAGCCCCAACACCAACCTTCTTAAAAGTACTGAAGAACAAAGAAGGAACTACCAGGCTAAAATCTAGGTGAAAGTGTGAATGCAGAGAGGAACCTGAACACTGAAACCGCCTTTGCCCTGAAACCATTTGCCAAACCAAGTGAGCTGGAGCAAGCTTCACCGAATGGAAACCCAAGACCTGGGTCTGCCCCGTGATTAGGAAAAGATGCCGCCTGCTGGGATCAAAAAGGAGTAAACCAGGAGTAAGGCGGTCCAGGCTCCCTGACCTAGGGGATTGCAAAGTAAGTTCCTTGGTGCTGAGCAGACGGAGGGAAGAAAGTATTTCTGAGAAGTTGTAATGACAAGCGAGCCCTGGGTGGAGATGTGGTTCCAAATTACATCACTTGTGTGGTCAAAAAAAATCCTCAAGCTGTAAATTTAGTTTAAACTGGCTGCAGATTATCTGCATTTAGACAACTGGTGGAAGCAAATAAAAATTCCCTCAAATAAGTTTTCAAAGAGAATATACAGTCAGAAATATCCCAGCACACAAGAAATAACAGAAAGCAAAAACCAACTAGCAATCCATATATTGGAATGATCACACTCAAGTTATAAAACGTCTCTGATTATTATGTTTAAAGAAATAAAACATAGACTTGAAAAATATTTGCAAGGAGCAGGAAATAAAACCATCACCAAATGACCAAGCAGATTTGAAAATAACCAAAGAGAACTTTTAGAAATTAAAAATACAATAACTGAAATTAAAAGCTCAATAGAATGGAACTTCCTCATCTGATAAAAGACATGTATAAAAATCTACAGCCAAGGGACCGGCCCGGTGGTGCAGCGGTTAAGTTTGCACGTTCCACTTCTCGGTGGCCTGGGGTTCGCAGGTTTGGATCCCGGGTGCGGACATGGCACTGCTTGGCAAGCCATGCTGTGGTAGACATTCCACATATAAAGTAGAGGAAGATGGGCACGGATGTTAGCTCAGGGCCAGTCTTCCTCAGCAAAAAGAGGAGGATTGGCAGCAGTTAGCTCAGGGCTAATCTTCCTCAAAATAAAATAATAATAATAATAATAATAAAACTGTTAAAAAAAAAAAAGA